>NW_027509787.1:597500-836419 GCF_048541705.1 Temnothorax americanus
TTACAATATCTGCGTCACGTATTTTAACAAGCTCCAGATCTCGAAACGTTAGCGATGATGGTGCCGATGACTGCACGAGTCGCTGTATATCTGCATGTTTTTCGATGAATGTCACCTGTGGCTGTCAGCTGTCCGCCACGAACACACGAGCGTACGACCGTACGTACGCGGCACGGATAGTACAACGGGCACGCGGCACGAAGGCGCGCGGAACGAAGGCGCGCGGAACGGATAGTAGCGACGCGCGGCACAATATCGATCGACGAGATGGATTGACGCGCGCCCGCCACGCGGCGCATCGCCGGCCGATTCTCTCGTAAGAAAGATTCAACATCGACCTCTATATAAGGGGCACCTCAGCGGGGTTTCTCCAGCGATCCTCGTGAACGCCAGACAGGGTGTGCTGATAGGCCCTTATCATAATAACCCTTTTGAACGGAGCGTGCTCTTAGTGGCCTTCGTACTATACCTGCTTGGCAGGGCATTAACCGGAGCGTGCTCTTAGTGGCCTTTGGACTATACCTGCTTGGCAAGGCATTAAATCTCTTCGGTAAGAGTCGACAGACACCCTGCCGCGGAAGAGTTTTCGGGGTCGTAACGACCCAGCCCGACGGGCAACACCGTATCTGGTGGAGACCAAGGCGCTGCCTTCTCCTAGTCCAACTCTTGCTCCGTTTCCTGCTCCGAAGACCACGGTGGAGACCAAGGCGCTGCCTTCTCCTAGTCCAGCTCCTGCTCCGCTTCCTGTTCCAAAGACCAAGCCGAAGGATTGACCTGTCCTGACCTCCATGGTAAATACCCTGCCGTGGAAGTGCATCCCGAAGACCAAGACGAAGTGGAAGTTTACGCCGATTGCACACTGAGGCCATTCCGACCCAGCCCGTCCGGCAGCACTGAAATCGGTCGTAAACAAGGCGTCGTCTACTCCCAGTCCGATTCCAGCTCCAACTCCAGTTCCTGAGATCTCAACGAAGGATCAGAAGGAAGAAACCTTCCTACCTTGGAAACTTATCCCAATAAAGATCCAGACGAAGGACTCTCTTCCTTTCCCTAAGATAGAGACTTTTCTACCTTGGAGACTCATACCGATTGATCTACCAATCCTAGTTCCACGGATCCGACATCTTCCAATTCCATACGATCGGGGAAATTCTGTAGCCACACAGACGGACCACATATTTAAAACTCCTTCTCAACCACGTCGTCCACGTTCCTGACTGAGTCCCGTTTCGTCCACACCAAAAGGCAAGCCAAGGACTCCCGGACGGAATCTGGTAATATCACGAAAGAGTCCCCTTAAGAAGAAGAATTTTGTCAAACAACTTTTTCAAGAACAGTGATGAGAGTATTACATTACACAACAATAACTTACACTTACACACACGACCACGTACTCATACATATTAAAGAAGTTTATTATTTGTACATAGAGCATGATAAAATATAGTGAGATTTTACCTATATGAAAAAAATTCGTTATTGTGGGAATCGACGTACCTACCCTGATATCCTAACCATAACCTACCCCACATCACCCACGTTGCATGTGGCAGAATTATCCGATTGCCTCGGTTATCGCCAATAAGTATATCCACAGAGGACATAGTTCCCGCGCTGATTCCAACATCCAAAAATTTATACGCTGTTGATGTCAAGGCAAATCTTCTTCCCAAAATACGCGGCGTGTAGCGGGGTTTATCAAAACTGAAAAAATACAATTATATGTTCATAAAAGTTTTTTTTTTGCACAAGTATATATGAAAATTAGCGGTACTTACTCATTGTGCTGTTTCTCACACGTTTCGTCTTGAATCGGAACGTAGTTAGTTCGCATCGTGAGTGTTCATCGTATCTGGAGGCTGTTTATTGCAACTTACTCGAACCGTATCGAACTCTCGACTGCGCTCTAGAATCCTCGTAAACCATTTATACATACCCAAAACTGCAAATCTTGCAAAAATAGCGCCAATGTACGGCTGCTGCATGGTGATCACCACCACAATCCACATATACGTTAAATGTGATATCTTTGCCAAGAACATTCGTGATGAGATCACCTCATCGGGCATCAAATATGATTTCTTTTCAAGAGCATACGTGTCTCACGATGATTTCATCAAACACGTGCAAAACTGCAAATATTGCAATTTCGAATAAGTCAATGGAACGTTATTGTTTTTAAGAACATGTCGCGACGTGTCTCGCGATGATTTCATCGAACACGTGCAAAACTGCAAAATTTGCAATTTCGCATAACTTAATGGAGCGTTATTGTTTTGAAGAACATGTCGCAACATGTCTTGCGATGATTTCATCGAACACGTGCAAAACTGCAAATTTTGCAAATAGCGCCGATGTACGGCTGCTGAGATGAAATTAGATACGATAAGCAAACGATGTATCATTAGTAGAATATAAAATAACGAATCTGGAGGATACGCTTAATAGTCGAGAACTGGAAGTCGTGAGTGCAACAAATGGCGTTAGCAAGAGGATCGTGCAATAACATGGAGCAAGAGTTGTTGGAGCAATCCACCCTATTAAATTCGAGGGAAGACTTTGCCGCGTGGGAGCAACAATGTGACGAGTTTATCGCATCATTGGAAGAACAAAGCCGAATTAAGCGGCCACGATTATCAATCGATCAGTCATCGATCGGCCTCAAACAGTCATTGGTCGCATGTATCGCAAGACTCGAAGGTTTGAAAGACTTGGTACGTCAACGTTTCGTACATGTTGGTGCTGGATGCAGTGCGAGTGAGACAGGACTCAGATGGCGCGAGATAGATCCAGCTTTTGAAAGCCGTATATTGACTGGTGCGGTGATAAATTCCAAACACATCGACCCTCGTCAATTTCTTATAAATGCTAGAGAAATTGTACTCAGTCATGTGCGGAACGTCATGCAGCGATATGACAATGTAAAAATTAAAACAGTGTTTAATGGTGAATTTGTTGCGGGTGACAAACGCGCGAATAAAAGTATCGCAACGAGAAACTATGAACCCTTTCGCGAGTCCGATCTGCATGAGTGGTACAAGAGACACGTCATCGAGCCTACTTTAGCAAAGCTGGAGGATATCCAGGAACGTGATAGCGGATGGGCGTTGTCGCGTATACTCAATTTAACGGTAAACGTAAACAAATACAATCCATTGCACGCGGGGTGTTTTGTGGAAATACCGCAAGAAATTAAAAAGAAGAATGCGGTGATATACGTGCAATCAAGAGACAATGCATGTTTCGCATGGTCAGTGGTGGCTGCTCTGTATGCAGCCAAGAGACATACAGAACGGGAATCGTCGTATCCACATTACACGTCGGTGCTAAATCTAACGGACATTGAGTTTCCAATGACGTTGAATTAAATTAAACGGTTTGAAAATCACAACATCTCCATCAACGTGTACAGCATCGAGAAAAAAACAAGAAACTTGCTATCTTGCCAATACGTGTTACTGACCGAAAGATGGACAGACATGTAAATCTCTTGTACGTGCATGACGACAACGTGGGACATTTTGCATGGATCAAGAACCTATCCCGCCTCGTGAGCACGCAATTGAGCAAGAATACGAACAAAAAATACTTTTGCGATCGGTATGTACCTATAGTTCTTTTAATAATATATAAAATATTTTGTGTGTAAAAATATATAATATTTGCGTTTATTTTTACAGATGTTTGCACTACTTCAGCTCCAACGAGAAATTGGCTGCCCACACCGTCGACTGTCGGGAGATGAATGACTGCGCGATCAAGTTACCGAGCGATAACGACAAGTGGTTGGCCTTTAAAAATCACAACAGGAAGAAACGAGTTCCGTTTGTCGTATACGCCGACCTGGAATGTACCCTGGAGAAGATGGAAGCGGATCCGGAAACGTCCAGGTACACATATCAACATCATCGCGTGTTTAGTCGTTATCTATGTATCGGTTTCGTCGCGATAAGGATTGCGTCGCGTGGTTCGCCGAGGAGCTAAGACGTTTAGCTCACGACGTAAAGACCATTTTGTTTACTAATATACCCATATAATATAAACTGCGAATATTGCAACGCGAATTTTGTGAATTATCCGCAGAAAATTTTAATTTGCTGACAAGAAAAGGCGTATTTCCATATGAATACATTGACTGCGTCGAAAAATTGGAGGACTTGTGTTTACCATCGCGCGACTCGTTTTACAGTTCATTGACAGGTGACACCGTATCCGAAAGCAATTACGCGCACGCCGTCGACGTCTGGCAGCGGTTCTCCATTCGAACGCTCGGTGATTACAGCGATTTATATCTCAAGACCGATGTCTTGCTGTTGGCCGACATCTTTGAAAATTTTCGCGATAGTTGCGTCGCGAGTTATGGACTCGATCCGGCGTATTATTATACTCTACCGGGTTTTACGTGGGATGCTATGTTGAAGCATACACACATCAATTTCGATTGCTCACCGACATTGACATGGTCATGTTTATCGAACGCGGTATACGCGGCGGTTTGAGTCAATGTTCAAACAGATACGCACTGGCTAACAACAAGTACATGCAATCGTACGATCCATCGAAACCGTCGTCGTACCTCATGTATTTTGATGTAAATAACTTATACGGCTGGGCAATGTGTCAACCATTGCCATACGCAGATTTTAAATGGGTCGACAACGTAACCGATTTTAAAGTTATGGATGTCGCGTTGGATTCCTCGATAGGCTACATACTCGAAGTCGACTTGGAGTATCCGCAACATCTTCACGACGCGCACACTGACCTACCGTTCTGTCCGACGCGCGATAAACCACCCGGCAAGCGGCAGGACAAGCTCCTCGCAATATTATACGATAAGAAACGTTATGTAATACATTATCGCAACCTGCAGCAGTGTATGTACTCGTCACGGTCTCCGTATATCAAAAATTCACCGTATACTGAAATTCGCGCAATCTCCATGGCTTCGCGATTATATAGAACTTAATACGAAATTTAGGACATTGGCCAAGAATGATTTCGAAAAAAATTTATACAAATTGATGAACAATGCAGTGTTTGGCAAAACCGTGGAGAATGTACGCAATCACGTTGACGTGCGCCTCGTGACTCATTGGGAGGGTAGATACGGCGCGGAGGCAATGATTGCGAAATTAAAGTTTTATAGCCGAAACGTCTTTTCAGAGAATTTAGTAGCAATAGAAATGCGAAAACTCGAGGTGAAGTTCGACAAACCAATCTATGTGGGTATGTGCATCCTCGATATATCCAAGACATGTTTGTACGAATTTCATCATGAGTACATGTTACCGTTGTATCGTGATAAGTGTAAAGTCACGTACACCGATACTGACAGTCTCATTTATCACATCGAGTGCGACGATGTGTATCATATCATGAAGCGCCACATTAATAGATTTGACACTAGCGATTATGCGATTGATAATGCGTACGGTATCCCACTCGTCAATAAAAAAGTTCCGGGCTTAATGAAAGACGAAAATAACGGTGCGATAATGACCGAATTCGTCGGGCTTAGAGCAAAGATGTACGTCTTGCGAGTGGACGGTAAGAAAGATACGAAAAAGGCTAAAGGTGTTAAGAGTAACGTCGTAGCCAGGTCGATAACGTTCGACGATTACACGCGGTGTCTGCGCGACGAAATTGAAATGACGCGACAGCAAACCTGCATAAGATCCAAAAAACCCGAGGTATACACCGTGTCCGAAACGAAAATAGCTCTAAGTCCGTACGACGATAAACGATACATTATACCCGGTTCTACCGAAACGCTGCCATGGGGACATTATAAAATACCATTGTAAATATATTGTAAATACCGCTGTAAATATAGTGTAAATACATTTAGATATTTAGGAAAATAAATGACTCATATGTATATATGTATATTTTTATACTGTAATAAATTTTTACAATACATTATTCTTGTGTATCCATGAATTGTGTGAATTATCAAATCCTAACCACTTTACATAAACTTCATTCCCTCTTTTGCGCAAAACTTTTTCAACGAGATACACGTCGGGATTAGCAACGCGATGTAACTCGTATTCGTAGAAGCCGCCGGCGACGGGTTTTTCGCAGGAATCTTCCAACAGATACGTCACAGGATTAGTTTTCTGCACTTTGAATATTCTAAACACCTCCGTGGTCCAATTTGGCGTGTATCCTTTTTCGAAGATTGTCTTGAATTTACTCACGCGTACCGAATCGCCCACTTTAAATCGCGCTGGAGCAGCAATCTTTACGTGGCTGTACACCGTTGTTAGGAGCTTGTCGGCGATCGCGGGGGAAACATCGATGGGTCGCATGCCGATAGTTCGATGCTTTCGCGCGTTGTAATCCGATACGAGACCTGGCAGCGAGTCGATCCATTTGTAATTTCTATTGCGCGTAAACATTTTCCACATGTTGTTCTTGAGCGTGCGATTGAATCGTTCGACGACCGATGCCTTCATTACGGAATATGTCGAATAGTGATTGACATTATGTTTCTTCAAGAGTTTCTGCACGTTTGTGTTGTAAAATTCTTTCCCCTTGTCAGTCTGCAGATTTTTCGGACATCTGCCGCCGTCTCGAATTATTTTTGCAATTGCCGTGGTAACCTCGGGTCCACTCTTGGTCTTGAGCGGTACGGCCCATGCGTGCTTGCTCAGCACGTCGATAACGGTGAGTATGTAGTGGTAGCCTCTGTTAAATCGCGTGTATGGTCGCATCTCGACCACATCCGCCTGCAACAGGTCATCGTATCCGCGTACTATGACGCGTCTTCGAGAAAAATTTCTTCTCGCAGGAGCGTGTAATTCTTCCACCAGCCGCCGTTTCTTAGCTGATTGCTTCTTACCAGCCATGACGATGACGCGCAACTGACGCAGATATCAGATGTACATTCTTATCTATTCGCGATGATTCGCAATTACATCTTGAATCATTTTTTGAAGTTCGTTTAGGGTAATTTGCATATTATTCTGAAATACAGCAATCTTTCTCTCCATTTCATCCTGTCGATCTTCCAAAATTTGCACGCTCTGTTGCACGTAGCGTTTGTTGGCTGCATCGCCATCATCTACGGGCGGCGCTATCCGTCGAATCTTGCGCGATTTTGCGTCCAAGTCGGTGGCGACCATGCAAAGAGCGTTATCTCGCACGTAATTTCTGATTAATCCTCTCCATTGATAGTACGGTTCCGCACCGCCTCTTCCGAGCGATATACCAAACTTGTTGATCGGCATTTCGATGTTGATTGAATGACTCGCTGTCGCGCCACTTAATTTATAATAAGTCCAGCCTCGCGAAGTTCCTCGATAATCGACAGGATTTCGTTATCGTGACCGGTGTGACCCGCTAGGCGCGAAGCTTCGAGCAATCGGAGACGATCTACAAGCTCGTTGGGATCGTCCCAATGAACATAGTCGATCTTGTTGTCGTTTAATGTCATGGCACGCGGTATACCTTTTCCAGCTTTTTTACCTGAAATCAGCGGCCCGATTATATGTGTGTACTTGTATCCCCCATTGCCCTTTATTTGAGCGTGAGCATCATAATTGCGTTTATGAACACTCGTCATCAACAGAATGCTCTTGTACGTTTGCATATCGTCCTCCGTGTAGATATCGTCATCGGGATATTTCTTAAAGATTAATTCGAAAAGACCGCGTGTGCCATTGTATCGTATGCCGTCGATAATTATGTTGTCCGCATGGTTCACGTCAAAACGTTTATTACCGAGCATCATTCCATCGTTGGTGAATTTAACACCGTACGCGATGTCCATACCGCTTTCTTCATCGCCGCTCAGAACTGCCCCGATGTACTTTTGGCTCAATGGACCCAATTGATCTCGCAACGTTTCTTGACCCTCAGATGTTTGCAACTGCTGTTGAACGGACATCACGAGTGGGTCATTCATGGTTTCGAAAACATCTTCGTTTGCGAGCACTGTGTGTTGTACGGAAGGCGCAGAGGTTATCGGTGGTTCATTCAATGAACCTTTCGATCGACTCGGTTTACGCGGTTGTAAAGTTTTTGTTATTTCGCTCAAATTAGATGGCACATTTATCGATCGTTTCAACGTAACCGGAGTTGAAGCCATTACAGAGTCGTTAAACGAGGCGTTTGGTCGTTGTCGTTTGAGCTTCGGCTCATCGTCTTCCCACGCCGTTTCAGATTATGATTTGCGACTGCCCGCTTGATCTTACAATTCGGCGGTATTTATAATGTCGGAAACGACATTCCGTTGCTAGGTTCGGACTCTCGAAATAGCGTTAACCTCTCGCTGTCAGCGCCTTGCGTTGGCCTTTGCATCAGCGCTTTCGGTCATTCCGGAGTTGAAATGGAGATTTTTAAGCGTACGGCGCAACTGAACAGAAATAACGCAACACCTACCTACAGCGCGACGCCTATACCACATATCATCTCGTCTTGCCAAAAATCTAATAATGGTATCATAATAAAAATTCACATGGATGTATTTGGCATTTGACGCTCTTAAATTAGAAAATGTGACAAATCTAAAAAATCTGATTACGCCATTGTAAAGAGCACAAAAAGCCATAAACATTTCGTACAAATGTTTTGTCGTTACGCCTTATATTTTCGAAGATATTTGCTAAAAACTATAAAATCCGTTATTTTTGAGGGGTTGTTTCAACCCCTAAACGTCGAGATGCGCCGCAAAAAAAAACACGTGTCTAATGTTTTTTGATGCTCTACAACATATCCAAAGCGCATCCAAATCGGGTAGGGACACTTCCGACCGTTCCCTTGTAAGAGGTCAGGTTAATAATGATGTAAATAAACCTGCCAAAACTATCCAAACATTTATTATACATTCAGCTTTTGGTAATTTTAAAAAAGTAGTTGCTTTAATATCAGTAAAAAAGCAGAATGGTGATATGTTGACAGATCTAACAAAATAGGTAATTAAACTAGTTTAGGAGTGTAGATTTCAGATAATTGTTATTATTAGATAATAATAGAATAAACCAGAGTTTGTTTAATAATTTATCGGATTCCACAGGATTTCAAATAAATAATCCATTTTTCCAAGAACAGCCGATATTTTTAATGTATAATCCAGTACATATTTAACATGAAAACAAATTATAATAAGAGCGTGTGTGTAGTCAAAAAAGCTTACTTTTCTGATTTAAGAAAATTATATGTTATTGAAACTAATTTAGTAGTATAAAAAGCATGTAAATTAAATTATAAGTTACTTTATCCAACAAATTTAAAGAGGTAAAAAGTCATATTAGTAGACAACATTTTTCATGATTCTACTATTTCTGCTTTATTGACTGTTCCTACCGTTCCTACACAGCTGAATTTTTAATAATAATACATAAATGATGAAACCCTCTTCTAAAAAGGAGATGTAAAGTTTATTGTTGTCGCTTTTCCGCGATGCCGATTGGTTCTCTTGCTGCGCTTACTTCATTTGCAGCTGTCATTGTATATTTTGACAGTTGTGTGTATCAAGGAGTTAATAGTGTAATAGTAATAGCATAATGTTAAAGCTAAATAGCGCGCGCGAGGCGCGCGTCTGTAGTGTCTAGTATTGTATATATAAACAACAAAAGTACTTTAAAAGGTATAATAAAGATAAATGACTTATGTTTACAGACATAAATGATGAAAGATTTGAATTTTTTGATCAATTTCTTCAATGGCTAAATATTTGGAAAAATTATAAATTTAAATGGTGGTCATTTGACAAATGATATATTCCAAGCATTGTATCAAACAACCTTTGTCTTAACTATAATGTCATCAAATTTGCTTTACAAAAATTAAAAGTTCCATATGTTTTGGTCGATATAGACAGATGTCTGGCTGTAGTTACAATGTAAAAGTTACATAAGTTCTGGAAGCTGAAAAAAAATTAAGGATTATATATATATATTGTTACGCCCGTGCTGTCCTCGTGTCGCGCGTATATGCGAGTCGTCCGTCATTTAATGTCGCGTCGCGAACCGTCCTTAGTGACGGATGCTTGTTTACTAATATTGATTGCGTGATGCTCAATTAACTATTGATTTTCCTGATACCTGATGTTCAGATTTACTCTGGGACGCGTCTCGTTCGGACGTGTCGTCCCGAGCTCCTCTATTATACCGAGAGTCGTAATAAAGAGCTACTGATTTTCTAAACGAGTCATCTTATTTGTGCGAGAGTGTCGTGACACGCGCCGCGAGTGTGAAAGTGAGTGATTGTGTGGCGAACGCGCGGTCGAGCGCAACATTTTGGGGGCTCGTCCGGGATCGAACGGATCGATCGGACGAACGAGGACTAGACGAGCGACGAGCGACGAGCTTCGATCTCCTCATGGCTGCAAGGAAACGACTCCGAGTAGCGACTCCACAGTCGGATGCTGCGGAGATGACGTCGGAGGTGGTGACCCTCCAGGCGGTGATTCGGGAGGTCCGGCTCCTGCGCGAGGAACAGGCGCGGAGAGAGAGGGAGTACGCCGAGACGTTCCGCCGGCAGGAAGAGGAGCTCCGTCTTCTCCGAGGGATGAACTCCGGCGCACAGCTAAGTCACTCTTATAATAGAGTATCTGGAAACTCGGGGACGCGAGTCGCGAGCGGCGCGGGGGCGCGGGTCATACGCGGAAGTGTCGCGATCTCGAACGGCGCGGAAGCGCGAGACGCGCACGCGAGTGAGGGGGACGCGATCCCGAGCGGCGCGGGGACGCGAGACGCGTACGCGAGCGAAAGGGGCGCGATCCCGAGCGCCGTGGTAGCGCGAGTCGCGCATGCGGGGGATAGAGACTTGAACTCGAGCGGCGTGGGAACGCGAATACACGCGAGTGATAGTGTCGCGGTCGCGAGTGCCGACCTGGGGTATAAACTGAAACCCGACACGTACGACGGAACGACCCCGTTACAGGAATATTTCTCGCAATTGAGTTTGATCGCGCGTGAGAACCATTGGGATGCCACAAAAACGATCGCGTTGGTTTCGAGCCTGAGGGGAAAGGCACGCTCGGTCTTGGAAACGGTTCAAGATGTCGAGCGGTTAGATTTCGCGGAACTTAAAACGAAACTTGAGTTGCGCTTCGGGGAGGAACGACAATCACAGAATTGTTACGTCGCGTTTACGAGCCGTAAACAAAAATTCGGGGAGGATTTGGCGACACTCGAATCCGAAATTGACAAACTTTCATGCCTGGCGTACCCCGAGTGCCCATATGAGCTTCGCGATAAAATCGCTTGTGCGCAATTCGTTACGGCCGTTTCTGATAATTTTATTCGGCGAGCGCTTCAGATGGAGGGAATAACCTCCTTAATTCTGGCCGTTGAAAGGGCTAAAGCGCTCAAAGTTATCCAGGGGGATAATTCGGAGAGATACAGGGAGAATTTAAACAAGAATTTCGTGAAAAAGGGAGATAGAAATTTGGTAAAGAATGAGGAACGCGATGTCGGAGGAAAAACTGAGGAAAGGAATAAGGAGGGAAAGGGCCCGAAAGGGAATTGGCGAGGCAGTCGCGGTGAATGTTGGACCTGCGGAGAGACGGGACATTTTCGTTCCGAGTGCCCCAATTTTGAGAAAAATTAGACTTTATTTTTTATAGAAGTTTAATGTTTCATCAATGTTGCTGCGTGTTATGTTATTGTTTTGTTAAAGGGAAGTTTTTGTTCCTGAGAAATAAGAAAAGTATCCTATGGAATCTGAAGCAGTTCATCATCCAACCGGGACTTTCTTCTTAGAAGAAGCCGCTTGCCCACGGTTTTTGACCCGTGGTTTTCCCGTGGGCCATAGGGCGAATGCCGGGCGGGGACCTGGGGAGCCCTGCGGGGCGCAGGGTCCACGGGAAGTATCCCCCCCCCTTGTCTGAAGATTTGGGACGGCGTTGTGGGAAGCCGACAGCGAGGGATACGCCGGGGGAGCGGAGCATAAGTCTTCTTCGGACCGTGGAGGGGGAGCCTGGCCAGCTCGCCCCAAAAGAGGTTCGGGAGGAGACTGGCGTGCGGCTACCGGGGGCCAAGAGAAGCAGAGCCCGGTAACTTGGAGCAGCAGCTCGAGGAGGGCAAGGACTGTTTCGGCGCCCTGGGGCGCACAAAAGAAGCTACCGTTGACTACTTTCCCGGATTGTCTGGGGCGACAATCTTGGAAGAGGGGGGGTAGTGTTACGCCCGTGCTGTCCTCGTGTCGCGCGTATATGCGAGTCGCCCGTCATTTAATGTCGCGTCGCGAACCGTCCTTAGTGACGGATGCTTGTTTACTAATATTGATTGCGTGATGCTCAATTAACTATTGATTTTCCTGATACCTGATGTTCAGATTTACTCTGGGACGCGTCTCGTTCGGACGTGTCGTCCCGAGCTCCTCTATTATACCGGAGTCGTAATAAAGAGCTACTGATTTTCTAAACGAGTCATCTTATTTGTGCGAGAGTGTCGTGACACGCGCCGCGAGTGTGAAAGTGAGTGATTGTGCGGCGAACGCGCGGTCGAGCGCAACAATATGTATATACAGGGTGCCCCAGAATTCTTGGTACTTTTCTCATATTTAGATAGAGCGAGCCAAACTGAGTCGAAAAGTCATGTACCATTTTGCAATTTTCGCAATAGTTGACAAATTATTAATGATTAAAAATCGACGTATTAGCCCGCCCTCCGCCAAATTTAAATCCAAGCGCGCGGCGAGATGCGGCCGCCGGCGCGCAGTTGTTTACTACAAGCGGCGATGATTACGCACGAGTGGCGCGTAACGCCGGGCCCCTGTCCTAAGCGATGATATAGTTTATCACCTTTTTTAAATAAAAATAAAATTTTTTTAATTTTCTAACAACATAGAAAATTTTTTTGTGCGTACGTATGTACATATGTGTGCACATGCATACACAAGAAAATATCAATTCTACTGCTTAAAAAAGCGATTACTCAATTTACCTTTTTTTTTAGTAAGTAACGGTTGTCTTTAAGCAAGAATAGTTTTTTGATAATAGTCTTAAAATGTACACATTTTAGAAAGAGTTTTTATTATGTTAATTATGTACTCGAAAGAAAAATTTATAATATACTCCTTCAAAGAACATAATAAAATTTTATCAAAGAAAAGTCAAAATAATAAATAAAATAATATGAGGACCCTCGAGATTAAAATAGGAGAAGGCTATGAGGGTCAGACGCAGATCACAATGCGTAATATCAGAAATAAGTGATTTATTCGTCGTTTTGATACATTACATCGATCCGTACGTTTCGGCTCAGTTTTGAGCCATCTTCAGCGGTAGTTACAGAAATTAAGTTACACGTTCTCCGTACCGTATGGTGAGTTTACTGATTCAAAGTATCAGAAACATAGACCAATTGATCCATATCTGTAAATTTGTTCAATTAATGTTGAGATATTAAAAAGATCTCTTAGGAAACTCACCATTCGGTCTGAAAAACGTGGAATACAGAGCCATGTAGTACATAATGAATACTCTCTGCGAAAAGACTTGACGATCTTTATCGACACGACACATGCACAGCAATGATATGAAAGGTCTTGCAAAAAGAGGCATGTCGTAGGTCAACACACCGGCGAGGATTATAACAAAGCACGATTTGACACCGCCTCAAAATGACACGGATTTTTTGCATCATGCATATGTTACGGTTTTGAGCAAATTGTAATCCATGCTCATAAACTTTGGTCGTTGGCAAATCGGGGTTTTACTATTGGTACATGCAATATTGTGACGGTGTCAAATCGTGCTTTGTTATAATCCTTCGCCGGTGTGTTGACCTACGACATGCCTCTTCTTGCAAGACCTTTCATATTATTGTGTGTCGTGTCGACAAGATCGTCAAGTCATCTCGCAGAGAGTATAGATATTCATTATGTACGCATGGCTCTGTATTCCATGTTTTTCAGACCGAATGGTGAGTTTCCTAAAGGATCTTTTTAATATCTCAACATTAATTAAACAAATTTACAGATATGGATCAATTGGTCTATATGTTTCTGATACTTTGAATCAGTAAACTCACCGTACGGTACGGAGAACGTGTAACTTAACTTCTGTAACTACTGCTGAAGATAGCTCAAAGCTGAGCCAAAACGTACGGATCGATGTAATGTATCAAAACGACGAATAAATCAGTTATTTCTGATATTACGCACTGTGATTTGCGTCTGACCCTCATAGCCTTGACTTCTCCTATCAAAATAATTAGCAAATTGAATTTTTGTTTTAATTTTGTATTCTTAACTGAAGAACTGAATAATTAGAATGTAAAATATTATTTATTTTAAGTAATATTATCAAGAAAACATTTTTTGTAAAGATCATCGTTAAACTGAGTAATTGCCCTGATAGCACAAAAGGTTTCACTTATGTTTGCAGGGACGTTTCAATGTCTCAATTGTGTATCATTACATTTGTAATATCTCTGGGACCATCTTTTTTGAAATATTGCAATTGCAGTATTTCTGCAATCATCTTAATTGAAACCTTACATTTGAAATGTTTCTACAATGTAGTATTTTGCAACATTACAAGTGTAAAGTATCTGAAAGGTTTCTGAAACCTCAACTAATAAATGAGCATCGTATGCCGCCAAAATGCATCGCGCGCCGCGCGAGACCGGGCCGGGACGGTGTATACCTTATTGAATGATGAAAGTGAACAGCATATTTGTCTACCGGATCAAGATATTTGTCTCACGTAAAAGGTATGTACAATACTAATAATTAACATATAAAAATACGATAACAAAGTCACATGAAATATCGATGGCTTGTTATTTTCAATAGAAAAGTTGTAAATCAGTCGATTACGAAGAAAATACACACATATATTTTTTGTCCGGAAGAGGTTATCTGAAATTGGTAATACAAAAGGAGAGCTCACGCCTCAACTATTTTCCTGAAACTTGACAATATATTGTGTATTTTTGCATGAAACGAAAGAATTTGGCAGAAAAAAGCGTCGCTCTAGCTGCCCCGCAAAGCGAGATATCAATCGTTAAAATTCAGGTTAAGATAACCGTCATACCGACGAAATTTAGCGACATAAACATGTCCCGTGGCCACATGCGCACTTTTCATATTTGCATAAATGTATGTTGTTAAAGCAGAGAATATAGTTGGTATATAACTATATCTCTGCTTTAACAAAAAGACTGCAGTTCAATATATCAACGATTTATTGCCTTAAACTGACTTTTTTTCCTTTATTCGTTCATACGTGTACAGGGCTCACATAGAAATTTAATTGGCATCCAGTGGACGTATTCAACAGAAGGTATTCAACAGGAAGTAACAGATGTATGTGCAATTTTTATTATAATAAATATATTGTGTTATATGTGTGTGTTGCATAAGTATACAATATATTTGTGATCATGCTATTAAAGTTTTTTTTTAAAGTAGGAGTTAACTCGTCCAAAATTAAAAAATGATAATAACTTTAATTGTAACACACATATGAAGGACTAATTTTTTATTTAGAACTATATCTTATTGAATATGAGAATGCTCAGTATTAAAATTCTTCTTTATATACAAATTTTTAAAGTTGTACAAAATAATTTAACTTCTTATTTTAAAATTAATTAAACTAAAACATATTAAAATACAAAATTATTTATTTTTCTAATTTTTTTTAATTTTCTAATAGTACTCTTAAGTTTTTATTGTTTCAATGTCTTAAAAAGGAAGAATAATAATTATGTTATATTATATTACAGGTTTGTATTATTATATTCGTTTACGGTAAAAAGATCCAAAGAATAATTTGCAGTGAGTATATCACATTTTTCCAATGGATAAAAAACGGAAAAGATTTTCGTGTTATTCTCAACGGCATATTCGAAGACTCGTTGCAAAAAATACAGCTATAGATTTAGATGCCATATCTGAGCCAACACCGGGTTGTTCTTATCATATATCTTCCGCTGATGAGAACAGTCCAGAATTAATATCTCAAAATCAAAATGATAGTACCAATACGATTCCAAAATCAAGTACTGATTTGGATGATAGTGACGATGACAATTTATGCAATAATTTTGTTGAATCTGATATCGTTAATAATATAGATTCAGCTGGCGAATTCGATAATGTAGGATCACCTCGTGAAGTTGAGGATTCACAGTCAGAAAATGAAATTGAAGAGTTCGAGTTAGAAAGTGAATTTGCGGATGAAATTGACAATCAAAATTTAGAAAATTATGATAAATTTAAAACAGATTTGTGTTATTGGTATATAAATGACCGTGTATCGCACAAAACTCTAGCTAATTTGTTGGTTATTTTACGGAAACATACAGGTTTACCATTTCCCAAAGATCCGCGGACTTTGCTAAATACTCCCAGAAATATCGAATGCATTCCTGTAGAAATGCAATACTATCATTTTGGTTTTGAAAAAGCTCTTAAGAAAATGCTGCGGGATTATGTACAACAAGTTGGTCCGACTAATATTCTTAGGGTTTTTATAAATATTGATGTACTGCCAATTGCAAAGTCTAGTAATGCTTCTTTGTGGCTTATATTGTGTTCAAATTCTGTAACAAAATTGGTATATATTGTTGGAGCATACTATGGCGAAGCAAAACCTGCAAATAATAATGTTTTCCTGCAAAAGTTTGTTGATGAAGCAACTTTTTTAATAAATAATCAATTAATTCATGACGGACAAAAGATTGAAATTAAGATACATGGTTTCATATGTGATGCTCCAGCTAAGTCTTTTATTTTAAATACTAAAAGTCATAATGGTTACAACAGTTGTACGAAATGCACTATTCAAGGAAAGTACATTAATGGACGAATATGTTTTCCCTCAGTAAATACCGATTTTGTTTTAAGAACTGACGAAGATTTTATAAATCATAAATATAACAATTATCAGACAGGAGAAACATATTAAATAACATTCCTAATTTTAAACCTGTAACAGGCGTACCACTAGATTGTATGCATCTAGTGTGGTTAGGAGTTGTCAAGGAAATAATTTTACTTTGGCATGATGGACCAAGTTCGGTGAAACTTTCGAATCACATGAAACAAATGATATCAGAAGCGTTAATTAATTTACGAAATACAGTGCCTTCAGAGTATAATCGAAGACCGAGATCTTTAAAAGATTTTAGATTCTGGAAAGCCACCGAATTTCGACAGTTCCTTTTATATACTGGTCCGGTTGTGCTAAAAAATATTTTAAGAAAAAATGTTTATTTAAACTTTTTAAGTTTACACGTTGCGATGACAATTCTTGTAAGCCCAATTCTTTCAAGACATACAGGTAATATAGACTATGCGCAAAGTTTACTAGAGTATTTTGTCAATACATTCAGTCAAATTTATGGTGAACAATATATTTCTCATAATATTCACAATTTATTACATATTTGTGCAGACGTTAGAAAGTATGGACCCGTAGATGAGTTCAGTGCGTTTCCATTTGAAAATCATATGACATATATTAAAACATTGATTCGTAAACCAGATAAACCTCTTCAGCAACTAGTAAAACGGTACGCCGAAATAGAAATGTTGGGTTTAAAAGCCTCAAATCCTGTTAACTTTGATGATCACATGCGATTCAAGAAATCTCATGAAAACGGACCTCTAATTGATGGATATAATGTTGCTTCTCAATTCAAAATGCTTCTTTGTAATTCATACTCGATCCACTGCGATAATCAACGAAATAATTGTGTACTTTTAGAAAATGGAAACGTAGTTTCAGTTTTAAACTTAGTAGAATGTGAAGATACCACAAAATTAATTATTGGTAAAAAATTAAAACACATTAAAAATTTGTACTTGCTACCTTGCGAATCAAATACTTTTAATATTCAAATTGTGATTGAAGAAGATCGCGTACGTGAATGGCCGTGTGAAAAAATTTAAGCTAAGATGTGGAAAATGCCTTACAAAGATAACTTAAGCGTTGTTTTTCCTATCATACATACTGTCACGACTTTTTCACTCCCGAACCGCTCCGGGGCGTGTGCCGGATCAAAAGGAGTAAGGAGAGCGGAATGACGGGCCTCTCCGACGATTCCCTCGCACCTCCGACACTTCGCGAAACGAATTTACCGTTGGGCGCCAGACGCGTCAACGCGCGTCCGCGAAATCGCGAAAAAAAACCAACACGAGACGCAAAGCGAGACGTGCGGATGTGCGAGGAATCGGCTAGCTCGACCTAAGGGCTGGGGCGGGGGTGAGGAAGGGCGGCGCGATATTCGGCGGGGTGACACGCCATAAATAAGGCCACGAACTCAAGCAATTAACAAATCAAAATAACATTTATTCGTTAGAAATTCACGCGTGAACCAATAAAAGCCGAGTCGGCTTCGGTCGGTCAGACAATCATATCCTCAGTCGCGCGAGCGTCAGAAATGAAACAAAAGAAGTAGTAATAGCGCGGACACCAGAATAAACGAGGTACGGCGTTATCGTATAGTAACGCGCAGAAGGCGCTGCGACTATCTCAGAACAGTATATGACAAAACTTACAAGTAATATGGAACATCGACGGCAAACACGAAATAAACACGGAATTAGAAAATAAGATCTCGCAGGAAAAGTCGCGACAGGACAATACCTCACGCTCGGAGTGCGTGAACGCAACGCCGGGAGTCGCGCGAGAATTCTGTCGCCAATTATCTTAAGCCTAACGCAAGTACGAATCGTGGCGTAAGCCACGTCCCAACGTAACGAGGATCAAACGCAACACAATAACGCGAGATCAATTTCGGCGCGATCGCAAGGAGACGCGAAATACTATAACAAACGCGAAAATACGGACTTAATCTAACGCGAGAAACGACCAACGGTAGCGCCAGTCATTCGGGCAAAGACAATACTGTCCTCAGTGATTTCCGAACGCGAAAATGAGACGCCGAGGCAATCGGCGTAGCGCGAAATACTGGAAGAAACGCGAGGAAAATGTGCGGGATTACCGCGAGCAATAATAACACGCAATCACCGAACAACGCATCCGAACATAACTACCCTAACACGCACGATTCTCTGAGGCAATTAGCCACTCACAGACGGCCGATTAACGCGAATGATGTGCCGACGCATGCGAAATTCTACAAGAGCAATGCTTGGTAATTTGATACGCCGGGAACACGGAAGGCGCGAGGCACAACCACGAGCGCGGACATTATGCGAAACGGACGCGCAGCAACAGATTTCGCCACGAATCTATCGCGATCTCCAGAGGCTCGCAATCGCGTCTTTACTTCAATTCCGCGGCCACGATACCATCCCGAGGCCCTTCGCTCTCGCTGTCGATCGCCATTCGATACGCGGTTTCAAGGGACCGCACGCGTCGCGATATTACAACGTTATCCCGGACGAGAGCGTGCACCGGAGGGCGGCGTCGTGGCGTTACATTTTGCGATTAATTACTGCGGGCAACCTCACCGATGTGATGTCTCCTCGTAGGGCTCCTTGCCGTCACCTCGTACGGAGGATCGCCGCAGCGCAACAGATTTTCCCGACTCGGGGCGGCTATCGCGTAGTTTAAGAAAACGTTCGGACTCGCCGACGGACGACCAGAGAGTGTCTCGCTAGATTCGCTCGATAACGGAATCGATGCGGCACCCTCTTCCGTAGGGGCGTGCCAACCAATCGAGAGCGAGCTTGCAAGCTCGCGCGATATTCTAACGCAGGATCGTCGTAAGGTGGATCCATCGGGGGCGCGCAACGGTCCCTCGGCGGCGTAGCGACTTCTTCAATTTGTCCCCGGGCAGCGGACTGGACTTTGTTCTGGCCGGTGTGCCTCCGGTTGCCTTCGGGGCGGTCATCAGTCACCCCGCGGGCCGGTATTCCGTGGAGGCAGATTGCTGAGGCCGGGTTTTCCCCGGTACCTGGGGCCCCGCTATCGGCGGCCTTGTCCATCGCTGCCCCTTTCGCCGCACGCCTGCCGCGTTGCTCTCGCCGCCCGTGATCCCTGTAGTTTCCGCTCTCGCCACCCCTCCTCGGTCCTTGGTCCTCCCGGACCCCTTTCGTTATTGGTACTCCCTCGAAGATTCGCCGTGGTGTGGGTGAGGCGCCGCGCGCATTATAATTACACATGAAAATAAAAGAATAGTCAAAACGCGGAAACGATATCGACTTTTTGGCCTCTGGAAATCTCGTCGTCGCCCCTCTGGCTCGTCCCTGGGCGCAAATTTCCGCGCCTTGTGACGGCGGCGGGGCGCTGCCACGAAGCGGCGGGCCGCAACGTCACAATACATAAAATATATTTTATTCGTTTTATGGAAATTTGACTTTTGAATTTATGTTCAAATTTATTTTAAAACGTAATTTAACTTTAATTGTTATAATTGTTTCTCGTGTCCTGATTTTTTATGTAATGAGTTAAGGATGTTTGGATAGCAAATTTAATATTAAAATGTATTTGTATATTATATATAGATACATATTACTGTTACAATTTATATTACATAATTAACAAATGTAACAAATTTCTACCCATTCTATCTTGTCTTGCGTAGTAATAAATGTATTAATGTATGTCATATAGTATAATCTACTGTGATTCGATTCGATTCGAATTCGAACTATTCGCACACCTCTATATGACATACATTTTGATCAAATACAATTGGTCAAATTTCAACCTTTAATTCTCAATCCTCAATCTCCAATGCTTAGTCTGATACTAACTTAATATTGTTTTGTAAAGCTAGATTTATTTTAATTATTTATTTTAACTGCTTTCATAGGTAGGATATTTACAGGAGATTGAAAATGTCGCGATTTACAATAGCGCTTTTTGATGACAGACTGCAGTTGGTGCCATCATCGTGGTTATTTAATAATAAAACAATGTGTCACTGGCCGCCTTACACGAACGAAAAAAAAATTCGGAAAGCAATCATGGAAGAAGCCAGTCCTGATTGTACTTGAACTGCTCATAAAATTCTGCGCGTTTTTGGGACCTCAGGTGAGTAAATTATTTTACAATTTTAATGTATGTTATTTAATATTGAGATTTTATGTCGTTTTCTCTATTAATTTTCAGGTACGTACGCATCAGGGATTGAAAAAGTAAAACTTGCCCAAGAATATTCCGACTTGGATATTTCCGACATCGACATTTCACATCAGAAACGTATACCACGCCAAAAAAAGACGTCTTCAACTTCTGACAACAGCGATCAAAACAATAATAGTATTTCTGAAAATCAACAAGTGACTAAGGAAAAGTCACTTCCAGTACCACCATCATTGTCAAAATCGTTTATTGTCAATAAACCTGAGGTAATATTTTTCGCAATAAATTTCTTTACAGTTTTTAGATAATTAAATCGAGTCGATTTAATTCCGGGGAGGGAAGGGTTTTTAATTCTAACAATTACTGTGTTTTAAGTCCGACAAATAATCGGCGCGCAGTTCGTTGGAAAAATTATATGTATATATATAGACATATATGTATACAGAAACTAATATAAGGCTTTCAAAGACCTAAGCTTGGATCGCATGGCTTTTGATTCTAATGTTCGTTATACGATCCTATTTCTCTTATTATTATTTATTCACGTCGCCTGAGAAAGACGTTTCAAACTATTATTAACCGGCTATTGCGATAAATATTACCACATGCCTCGGTGGTCGAATTGGTACGACGCCCTACACGGAATGAGGGAGGTTCCAGGTTCGAACCCTGGCTGAGGTAATATTTTTCGCAATAAATTTCTTTACAGTTTTTAGATAATTAAATCGAGTCGATTTAATTCCGGGGAGGGAAGGGTTTTTAATTCTAACAATTACTGTGTTTTAAGTCCGACAAATAGATTTTTAAATCTATTATTAATAGATTTTTAAAAGGTACTGGACAATAAAATATTAATTTTCTACAATTTTCCTAATATGTTACATTTTATTATTAAATTATCTTATACATATAATGTAAAATAAAATACAAAAAATTGCCTTTAATATATTAGAATTCCAGTTACTTAAATTGTTTGATTTTTTGTTCGAATCGACCGAAAGCTTTTGAAACGATGAAATAATGAACTAATCATCTTACATCTTTTATAGTATTTTGGATATTATATTCAAGTAACAACAAAGCCTTTTTATAATACTTAAGATGCATTCCGTTTCACACATGTTGTGTATGAAGCATATTTATCCTTGTTGTTCACCGAATGTTAGATAAGAGTAGATGCATCATGCGCGTTAAGCGTGAAAAGGAATGAAGCGCGAAAAGGAATTTTAATAACATATTCATATAAAACAATACATTATACAGATAACATATATTTGATGATGGTATTCTGATTATTGGTCGAACAAACTATTCATTGCCTGAACTTTCGTTGAAAGCGGAGTCGACTTGTACACAAAATGAAAAAAATTATAACTTTGATTATAATACATATTAAATAATTACATAATAACCAATTTTTGATTTAGAAATAGTATATAAAATACATGTGAAAAAATAAAAAAAATACTGAAATTCTTAATTATATATATAAATTTTTGAAGTACAAAATTAATTTAACTTTTTTCTCATTTGTTTAAATTTTTTATTACTAAGTCATCTTAAATAAATAACATGCTCTTTCGTTATTTTTATCACATTATTATTTTCATTTTCAGTAAACATCAGAAGACAGCGGACGCTGATGATGATGCAATATAAATTTTAATAGTAATACTATATAATAAATAATATAATAAATAATATATTATTATAATAAAAAAATATAATTAATATAATATAAATATATAAATGTATAATCTGTTGAAATATTATACAATACTAACCTATTTCTACAAATAAAAAAAATAAAACTATTGTGATTTAATAAATTATGTTTTTTTATTAACAATATTTATTCCCGCATATATACGTTTTTTTACATTTCTGCAATGATGCAAGTGAAACCAAATAGGATATTGCACCAACCTCACCGAAATGTTCAAGAAACATTTCTGTAATATTTCATAAACGTTTCTTGCGGACCGAAGCGGACATTTTGACGTTGCTGCAATTTTGCAGAGACGTTTCAGAGACATTACGCAACATAACTGTAACAGTTTCAATGTTTCAATGTTATGTTCCTACAATGTTGCAGAAACTTTGCTGTGCTATCAGGGTGGTTTTCTTAGCACTAGAATGATATTTTATTACGTGTGCGTATACGGCACGCTATTTTACTATTTAATATCATCATAAAAATTCTATCAAATTAAATCGATACTTAAAGAAGAGAAATTATTATTATGTCTAGACATACTTATAATTTATCGAATTATTATTAAGCTATAATTGAAAATGCAGAATTACAATTATGTCTAGACAAAATATTAATTCTGAATTTATTTTACGTTATGACATAAAAAATTTTCGGGAATTAAATTATGTACATAATTTAATTCCCGTCAAGTCTTTTCGCAGAGAGTATTCATTATGTACAACATGGCTCTGTATTCCACGTTTTTCAGACCGAATGGTGAGTTTCCTAAGAGATCTTTTTAATATCTCAACATTAATTGAACAAATTTACAGATATGGATCAATTGGTCTATGTTTCTGATACTTTGAATCAGTAAACTCACCATACGGTACGTAGAACGTGTAACTTAATTTCTGTAACTACCGCTGAAGATGGCTCAAAACTGAGCCGAAACGTACGGATCGATGTAATGTATCAAAACGACGAATAAATCACTTATTTCTGATATTACGCATTGTGATCTGCGTCTGACCCTCATAGCCTTCTCTTATTTTAATCTCGAGAGTCCTCATATTATTTTATTTATTATTTTGACTTTTCTTTGATAAAATTTTATTATGTTCTTTGAAGGAGTATAAATTCTTCTTTCGAGTACATAATAAAGACTCTTTCTAAAATGTGTACATTTTAAGACTATTATCAAGAAAATATTCTTGCTTAAAGACAACCGTTACTTACTAAAAAAAAAAGGTAAATTGAGTAATCGCTTTTTTAAGCAGTAGAATTGATATTTTCTTGTGTATGCATGTGCACACATATGTACATACGTACGCACAAAAAAATTTTCTATGTTGTTAGAAAATTTTATTTCTATTTAAAAAAGGTGAGAAACTATATATATCATCGCTTAGGACAGGGGCCCGGCGTTACGCGCCGCTCGTGCGTATTAATCATCGCCGCTTGTAGTAAACAACTGCCCGCGCGCCGACCGCGGGGCGGCCGCATCTCGCCGCGCGCTTGGATTTGGCGGAGGGCGGGCTAATACGTCGATTTTTAATCATTAATAACTCGTCAACTATTGCGAAAATTGCAAAATGGTACATGACTTTTCGACTCAGTTTGGCTCGCTCTATCTAAATATGAAAAAAGTACCAAGAATTCTGGGGCACTCTATATATATATATATATATATATATATATATATATATATATATATATATAAAAGTGTCTTGGGGATACACTCTGGTAGATACGGAATGGTAAAATACAGTAAAGATATATTTAACTCAGATATTGAATTTGATAAAATTTCAGAACGTTGTGAAACTGAAAATAAGCTTAACCATGTCATCTTAACTGAAGATTATTTAAGCATACAAACAAACAGATAACACAGTGCTTATTTACATTGCTGGTTATGCTATACATTTGTTCAAAACAACAATGTCAACAATGTAAAACTATTCTTCGCGAAAATAAGAGTTGTTGCTATTAATGATAAATATTTTGATTATTTGCAACAAGAAGATCTTTCAGTTCCTACAGACACTATTTTAAATATCGGCAATCATATAATAGCTTTGATGAGTTGCTTAATTAGTTTCGAAAAAATATGAAACTAAATTTTTACAACAAGCTTCACAAAAAGCTGTTTTAAAAATTTCGACTAGAAAAAGTATCACAGGAGATTCTTTTATAAACAAATTTTTTTAAGAAACATGCGTTTGTGGAAAAAAATACCAAAAATTTGCTGACGATGTTATTAATAATATAACTTGCAATATATTGCTAAACACAATTATCCTAAGCAATAAAAAAGGCCATTAATTATCCCTCAAAAGTAGTCAAATTATGAAGAAGGAAATAAATGTAACGATGTTATTAATATAACTTGCAAGATATTGCTAAACACAATTATTCTAAGCAAAAAAAATGACATCGCTCAAAAGAAATCAAATTATGAAGAAGGAATAAATATAAAATTGTTTGAGAGAGAAAATACCAAAATTATAAATAAATATAAATATTTATATAAATTTCGATTTTATTAATCTCTTAATATATACAACCTAATTTATCAGATAAATTATTAACTTTTAGAAAGTAAATTGGTGTTATATTTCAAAACTGTATTCAAATTATCAGCCTTTGTTTCGTCGTCTGCTTGCAATGTTGTCAGATTTAATGGTACGGTTTATAACTGATAACTAAAAGTTACTAAAGGACGCTATGCCAAAAATATAAAAATTCAAAATACATATTCAATTTCACAGATAACCAATAAACCACAACAATAAAAGAACAGTGATTACGCAATCCCGCGGAATATCTTTCGTCGCAATTGATCGGTATATATTGCTTCGATGTTGAATCTTACTTACTAGAGTCCCTTTATAAGAGTCTGGACAGACTGGTCCTTATTTTCATTGGACGTGCAACACCATGGCGGAACCAATCACGAGCGGTAAAATAACGAGCCTTAGGAGCCTCTCTCAGGGTGCGTATTTTACTTACGAGTAACGATACCACCTAGCGGTGCTACTCGAAACTACACTTGACAGGAGCGTATGATACATTGGGTCGCTCGTAATCGCCCGTTAATTTTTCTAAACTTATTAACAATACGACACGATACAGTGATATATCCCGAGAAAAAATGGGTATAATATGGTCAGATGTAAAAATATTATAGATATGAAAATTATTATAGATATGAAAAGATCTAATAACATATGTAATTTTATATGAAATCATATGTCATCAGATCCGAAATTTGGCGCGATATAATCTTATCGTTATATAATCATATTTGGCTTGACCTTATTATATAAGAGAGCAGATCTGGTCGAATATGATTATATAAAGATAAGATCACATCACGCGCTGTTTTAGACATTCCCAGGTAGCAAGATGTCGTCATTAATAACATTGATTTAAGGTCATTTCTCGTCATTTGACGTCAGTGGACTAAATAATGACGTAAAATAAACGTAATATTTGTGACGATATATTGTCGTCATAAAAATATCGTCATTTTATCGTCATTTTATCGTCATTTTTAAGTCATATTCAATGATTAATATTGAAAATTTTAATTATAAATAATAATTGTAAGTAAATAAGTATATTAGTAGAACATATTTTAGTTTTAAACAAAATAAATTAATTAAAAGACGGCGATACGAGTAAAGCGCGGTACGTGGTGCGCAAATAGAGAATTAATAGTTACAGAATACGCTACGCTTATGCTAAGGTGTGCATTTTGTGTGCGATGGCCTTTATGCTTATGTTTATGCGCTATGCAAGTTTGTCTGAATTGAGCTTTAAGCGTGGAGCACACACTTCTGCACAACGCATAATGCGTAAGCATGAGAAAATTGATTGGTCCATACACATGTGCATAAGGAAATAGACCAATCAGTTTTCTTATGCTGACGTATTATGCGTTGTGGAGAAGTGTGTGCTCCCCGCTTTAAGGTGCGAATTCATGGGACGCTCGTTTCAGCGTATCGCGAAATCACGTGATTATGCGCTGACGCTAGCGTCAAGCAAAGAAAGCTGGATTTTCTCAGCTTTAGCGTCAAAGCCAAAGCAGCGCGAAAACGCCGAAATTTTGACGCTGTTTTCCTTTTCATGAATTTCAATTGACGCCGACGTCACGTGTGGTCATGCGACCTTCTTGCCGCTGAAAATGAGCGTCGAGCGTCAGCATGAAAAGGCCCCTTTAAGGTTTGTTCGCGTCAAGGGTGCATCCCCATAGAGAAAAAAATAGCGGAACGGAATTAAAACGGAATTCCTTTGATTGGCTAATATCCCATCTTGAGAGCCCCCACCTGGAGATTAGCCAATCAGAGTAATTCCGTTTTAATTCCGTTCCGCTATTTTTCTCTCTATAGGGATGCAGCTTAAGGCTGATTTATAAAGACGGTAAAGGCCTGGACACACGAATCGACGGAAGACGTAAGACGTAAATTGTAAGGAAATCCACTAATCAGAGTCGACTATTCCCCTCTTCTTTCCTCTTAAAGAAGGGAATAGTCGACTCTGATTGGTGGATTTCCTGATAATTTACGTCTTACGTCTTACGTCGATTCGTGTTTGAAGGTCTTAACCGTTGATTTAAGCCGTAATCTTTAAGAAATTGATTAATTGCAGTCGATTGTTCTTCTCACATTCGACTGTGATTGGTCAATTTTTTAAAGATTACGGCTTTAAGGCCATTGCACGTAACGAAGTTTTAAGTCATAATCGTAGGGCCGTAAGAAAATAGACCAATCACACTCGATTATTCTTCGAGCTCAAGGAGAATAATCGACTGTGATTGGTCTATTTTGTTACGGCTTTACGATTATAACTAAAAGGGTTGATAATAGCCGTAACCGTTGATTTAAGGGTCGACAGGAGTAAGAGTGGAGACCTCTGTCGGCCGGTCGGGAATTACGGATTCGTTTTTCCCAAAGTTTAGCCTAATTAATTAACGAATCTCATTTTACTTATGCTCGTTTTAATCAGTAAGATCAGCCGCAAGCTGGTACAGAGCCGGATTTTGGAAAAAGGATCGAAATAAAATTTATAATAAATGTGGGGAAACGCGCAGCTAGACACGGGTCAGGTTGGGTCAGCTGCGAGTCCGTATTTTATTTATAATAAATTTTTAAGAGCCAAAATGCAAAATCCGGCTCTGTACCAGCTTGCGGCTGATCTTACTGATTAAAATGAGCCTAATTTTAATGAGATTCATTACGTAATTAGGCTAAACTTTGGGACAAACGATTCTCACTAGTAAGAGCAGCTTATGGGGAATTTCCGTGGTAACATACTGACAAGGGCTGTGTTCAGAGGTGCCAATGGTGCTGTTTGCCCGCTGCCTGCGCGCCTGGTGGGGACACGCACACAGCTGACGGAGCCGTGTACGTGTGCGCTGGGCGCTCGGCGGCGACCGGCGACTCGGCGCGGCTCGGCCAGCTTCGGGCGGGTAGAAGAGCGCATACATAAGCATAGCCATAGCCATGATGTAAAAAGAAAGGTGTTTCATTCCCGAGATGCGCAGTGGTCTAAAATAATGACTGCCTTCTGACCAATCAAAAAGCCTCCCCAAATGTAAAAAGCAACATGGCTACTTCCATGATATGTAAGAGGTTAGATTGTTAGCCGCCGCATGAGCGGATTCTCGCTTAAATCCAACCGGCGAGTTTTGCTTATCTGACGTCTAGTTCCTGGTAGTTCCTGTCATACTTACGGAAGTAGTAGGAGAAAGAATAAAAAATACACAGGACTCAATGTCTCTGCTAGACAGAGAGAAGGTGGATCATTACCGTCGAATGTAAATGCATCGCATAACTTTGCTTCTTTAATTGACTAATTTAGATCTAACATTCGATAAGAAGGTATTTATCATTAGAATTAATAATAATATTTATAAATATAAATGTTTTTGTTTTATTAGTGCATGTAATGAATTATATAAAAAATTTCTTTGAAAGACATTTCATCATCATAATATTGTAACTTTGATGAGAATGTAAGCAACATATTAGCAATCTTCTTATCTGTTTGTGAAGAAGAGCTTCTATGAGGAACGGTCAGCTTATGATTGGACCAATAAGGAAAAATCGAAGTCTCTAG
The DNA here is from genome assembly GCF_048541705.1 of Temnothorax americanus. Classification (NCBI taxonomy): domain Eukaryota; kingdom Metazoa; phylum Arthropoda; class Insecta; order Hymenoptera; family Formicidae; genus Temnothorax; species Temnothorax americanus. The sequence continues at coordinate 626,288 of NW_027509787.1, forward strand.
ACAAACCATCGTACACCAGTTTACAGCGCAGTTTCTTGGGCCGGTCCAACGAATCTACTACTACGTTTACGCGAGCGTTACTTCTGTAGTAACTTATGATAATTTCTTCGCGTAAACGGGATTTTGTAGTAACTTACGATAATTTACTCCGCGTAAACGAGTGATATATCGTAAGTTACTACAGAAGTAACGCTCGCGTAAACGTAGTATACCTACGGCTACTACGATAAGAGGTTTGTCCTGGCCATCTTTAAATGTGCCAATTTATTATTAGTAAGCTACATATTATATTTTCTTTACAGAAACAATGCCATCGTGTTCCATAAAAAATTGCAAAAATCGAACATGCGACGGAGATGCAAGAGGAATAACCTTTTTTAGATTTCCGAAAGAAACTCCAATTCGTCAGCAATGGCTTAATGCTTGTCAACAAACTGAGACAAGTTTGAAAGTTAATAAGACTGAGAAAACTAAACAGAGAGATAATAGAAAATAACATACGTAAGAAAAAATAAAAAAATATATATAAACTGTCTAATAAAGAAAATGTTGATAAAAATAAAATAACGTTATAAAATATAAATGCATTTATTTATTTGTTATTATTATACTAGCATGCCCCGCCGGGCTTCGCCCCGGCCCCGGTATTTGGTGTATTTGGATATCTTTCTAGATTTTTTTTTTTTTTTTTTTTTTTTTAAGTTATTATGCTATTCAGGGCAGAGACGAATCCAACAAACCATAGATTATTAAAATCTGTCCAGCCGTTCTTGAGTTATAAATGGTGTAACTAACCCGACTTTGTTTTATATATATAAATTATACTAACTTTTTTATACACTTATTTTTTATGAATAGCACGGCTTCTAAAACTTAAAGCGGTCTACATAGTCCGATCTTATTATATTTAATATTATCATATAGGTTTATATATATATATATATATATATTAATAAAGCATTGCAACGGCCATTGTATTAATGACAGCATTTTATAACGTAACTAATGGTTCAATGAAGAAAATTTGTTTTCGAAAAAGAAATTCTTATTTCGTCGGCTGCGTTTCGGCATCCATACAACTGATTGTAGAACCGGCCTAATCAATCTAGGTTAATAATTTTATCATTTCAAATTATATTACGTATTTTTATTTTTATGTAGTCTTTTATTACTTTAAAAATTTTTAATTTTGTTTGTATTTTTTTTACATTTACAACTTTTCTTTACATTTTTACCAATACTGCATTAGAATTTCGCGCTACATTTGGGGAGTGAATTTGATTGGCTGCTCCGTATTTGGCCGCCATTATGCGCAATGAAACACCTTTCTTTTTACATCATGGCCATAGCCATAGCCGATAGCCGGTCCGAAAGTCGGCGTATGCGTTCATATGCGTTAGCGCGTCGGCTGACTTGACTCGTCTGTTATGTCTCGCGTTTCCCTTCTGATGTTGATTTATGAATAAAATATATATTATGACATTGCATATGACAATAAAATATCCCTTCCCACACTAGGCGTGAAACACTATCGTGTGTCTCTTATTTAAAATAAGTAATGAAACTAATAACAAAAAATGTTAGTAAAATTGATCAATTACATAAATAATATCTAATAAAACTATATTATCTTTATTTTGAAAATAAACTGTATATAAGAAATAAAAAACAGAAAAAGCGTAAATAATAGAAATCCACTCTTGGCCAATATGTACGCTTTCTTCTAAAAAAAATCATGTTATTAATGTAGAAAATAAATTATTGTTAACACAAGAAAAGTGAAATAAAACATTAAATTATATATTGTTTGTTTTAGAAATATTGTTTTGATAGTATAATTACTTTGCTAATGGCAAATACATGTAATATAAAATTTAAAAAAGGAATAAATTATTTGTGCAACAATATGATAAATTTATTGTAATTGTTCTCAAATAAATGCATGGACACAACGTACATATTGTTGCTCAACGGAAACCGCGAGAAGGTGCGGTGGTCTTTTCCGTCAAGAGAAAATGTAAAAATTGTTTTCTTTAATATTAAAGAAAACAATTCTTTACATTTCCTACGAATACAAATAGAACAAAGAAAGAGAAAGATAGAGAGAGACATAGAATTGGTATAAAGGATAGACATAAAAAAAATATAAAAGGATAGACAAAAATATACAGGACAGAACATAGAAAAAGAAAAGATATTAAAAGAGTATTAGTTTTAATTTACACGATTTATAATTCACGACAGTTTGTGACAAAATTGCATATATAAAAAAACATTCAAAAAATTAGAGGTACATGTAAAAAAATATATACAGATACAGACATATGTATACATACATACATTAATTATACATCTTCAAATGTTCTCTAGATTACAAAATACAAAACATAACAAATAGAATTATATAATTCTTCTGACGTGAATTATATTAGATTGTCTAAAGTAACCTTTACACTAGAAATATCAAATAATTTTCTACCGTTTCAATTTTTAAAAGTAATGTTACATTAATTATGTTAAAAACATCGAATAATTTTTTTATTATAATCTACATTTTCTACTTTTACAATAAAAAACAGGATATTAAAAAATAGAAACGGTTGAAAATAGCTTTTGGTATTTCTAGTGTTTAATCGGAAAAAAATGCACATGTTTTATTTATTATAATACTGAAAATAATAACATTCCAGGGTAGCAAGCACTCGTCATTTTGACGTCAATATTTGGTCATAATTGGTCAGTAACGTCATTCGTCGATTAAGTGACGTATATTTAACGTCATGTTTTAATACGTCAAAAAGACTTTGTAAAATGACATTATATAGACGTTTACGTGACTACCCAGGTAGCAGACAGTCGTCATAATGACGTGATTCTTACGTCATTTTATGACGCATGTTACGTCATTTATTCCTAAAGTTTAACGTAAAAATGGCATATTTTTCACAGTATTTTTCACAGGAATATTCATTTATAAAGTGTTTCGTAATTTTATGATTGACGTGGTGAATTTATGGTATAAGTGGATCTAGTTGCGTGTGTAATTATAGTTTTATGACAACTACTTCATGCAGTGTTATAACTATCAAGAAGATATTATTACAAGATTTTTGAACACTTTAAAGATGTACCTGTTTTATAGATAAGTACAGTTAATAAGAAAGCATCAGGGTGAGAAGATCGTCACTGTCCACTGGATCATCGAAGTCAAGCGACTCCGACGCGGTACTGTACTAGGATGGGTGGGTGACGTGACCGCCTTGAGAGAGCGTCTATATGCACATGGCATGTAACGAAACAGTTAAAAAAACTTTTTTTTTCTTAAATAAAGAAAAAGAACATATTTTTATAAACGTTTATCAATAAGTAGACAAAATTTTCAAGTTTTAAAATTTTAATTTCATAAAAAACATTTCTAGAAACCGGTATGTCGTACATTGAACCCATTTTTGCCGTCAATAAAACGTCAGAAAATGACGTCTTTGGGATGTGACTTAGGACCGTGTAAAATACGTCATTTTTACGTTAAACTCTAGGAATAAATGACGTAACATATACGTCATAAAATGACGTAAAAATCACGTCATTATGACGACTGTCTGCTACCTGGTTTATAGCAAAAATATTTCAGAAATCATCCAAACTATTACGACTACAGCCAATTTTTGAAATTAACAAAAGAAATATGTTATAATAAAATCAAAATCGATATAAATAATGTTATTACAAAAAAAACAGATATAAAACTTAATTTATAACCACGGATTAAATACACATATATACATATATGTATTTAATGAAATAATAATATATATATTTCTTCTACATTTTTTACACAATTTTTAAAATAGAAAAAGTTGTTTGATTTTGCCAAGGGAAACATTCTATAGGAATGTCGTACTTAAAAGTACAATTTTGTGCAAAATTATGTACAGCTGTTTAAAAAAACAACGTTTTAAAGAACTGTCATTCAAAACCCGTTTTTATCTTGAAAAACTAACATGAAATACGTACATTACGTCCGTATACATTCAACGTACGTTGAATACCTCGTCAAATAATAATTTATTTTCCTCTTTACCAATGACTATTTTAAACATTTTGTACAATATATTGTAATACAGGCCGTAGAGCTGTGTTCCGAAATTGACTGCCAGTGCTGAAAATCTGTAATACATGTGACGTGACCTATAGATTTTTAGTACTGGCAGTTTCGGAACACGACCAAGAGTGACATAATTTATATTATATTATTTATTATATTTTTTTATTTGACAAATATACATAAAATATATAAATGTAACGTCCAAACATACGTACACACCACCGTAAGAATGTTATATATTAGTACATTATTTCCGAAAAGTTAGACAAATTTTGGCACCAGTTTCCAGTAAATCGGTCCATTAATAAATGAGTAGTTCGCAGTAGGTAAGTCAGACAGACAGACAGACATTATAAATATTTTAGAACCGATATCCCAAAAAATCGGTAATGATGCGGTTCTCAAAATATGTCTACGGTCTAAGTTAGAGTATCATAAAATAGTATACCAAATTAGGTTGATTTAATTTCAAAACTGTAGATTTGCATAGCGGACAAACACATACATTCATTTATATAAAGATAGAGATAAAAATATGATTTTATTACAATTATATGTATTTCTTGTGCTAATAATATAATAATTTTTAACAAGTATAATCGCTTATCCATTCTTATTAGTAAGCTCAATTTTTTTTAAATGTCTGGATGCAAATTTAGTAGCTTCGGTCACTGCTTTTTCTATATACGTCCCAAAATCTTGTGACACATGTGTAGATTTCATACTGGCAATTAACATGGATTTGAATCCTTTAATAGGTCCTTGATTTGCATTAAAAATTTGTAGAACGACATCCATCCAGATTTGTACATTGAATGCATTATAATCCATCTCCTATACAGTTCCTAATAATTTTTTTCGTTTTTTTTGTTGCTTGCTTATTTATTTTCATACAAATAAAATGAATTATGTTATACATCATTCATTATTTATATTACAAGGAAAAAAATTATTAGAAGTGCAAGAAATGCAGTAACTCTTTACATACATTATAATTATAGTTATGCAGAAAATATGAATGAAAACATAGATGAATTTGGTGTTTTGCTAATATATTTAGAAAATCTACAATAAACTTGAATGATTTATTGTCAAAATGATTTTATATACAATTTTATATACAATTATATATACAGTCGAAGTAATTATAAATTTTCAACACCAAACTCCTTGGCATTATTATCAATGGTAAGATTAAAGTAAATAATGCTATAAATATATCTGTCATATTCTCTGTGATTAAAATATGATGTAACTTGAAAATAATATCTATTTTATATATTATAGGTAAATATGAGTTATAAATAAAAATTACAAAATTATAAAATTGAATAATAGAAAAGCACAGTAAACATCAATAAGATATTAAATAGTATACCAAAATAAAGTCGGTATTATATTGGATAAGACTGTATGCTCTATGCATTAGAAGGTGGCCAGAGAGGTGCAGTACCTATCTCAACATACATGCAAGACATAAATGAAAACCTAGATGATATTTGTGTTTTGCTGATGTATTTAGAAAATCCACAATAAACTAGAATGATTTATCAAAATGATTTTATATCAGCGGTGCACATGTACTTTTGTTGTTAAAATTTTGCAGCAATTATTGAGAGCCTGATGTATTTAAAAATTAGATGGATAATAATGTTAATTAAACACTCCGTTTTTTGTTCTTTTTTTTAATGTTATAAAACTTTATTTCATATTATACGAAAATATTTCACAATAAGTTTTATTTCTGTAATATATTATATGTAAGTTATATCACATATATGTCATATATATATATATATGACATATATGTCATATATATATACACATACTTATTGCAAAGTGTTCTCGTAATAATATGTTTAATTCTCATTTATTTAACATTTCTGATATTGTAGTATTTGAAAGAGTGACTATATAAAAACTATAGCAAGTAAAAAAGTCATTATTTTATTTTTCTTCTCATTTTTTTCATTACAGAACTGCCTAATTGCGTAGTTTTGCAATAAAATTATTTTAAACATTATTTGACGAAAAATTGTCGCAAATACTTGCATGATCGTATATATATATATATATATATATATATATATATACACATACATACTTATTGCAAAATGTTCTCATAATAATATGTATAATTATGACATATGTGATATTAACTTACATATAATATTACAGAAATAAAACTTATTGTAAAATAATTTTGTATAATGTTAAAATAAAGTTTTATAACATAAAAAAAAAAAGGAGTGTTTATCAACATTATTATCCATCTAATTTTTTAATACATCAGAATCTCAATATTTGCTGCAAAATTTTAACAACAAAAGTACGTGTGCACCGCTGATATAAAAACATTTTGATGAATCATTCTAGTTTATTGTAAATTTTCTAAATACATCAGCAAAACACAAAATTTATCTAAAGCGGGTGCTTGTTGGCCTTGGTACGTTACTGCCTTCTGCTACGGACGGCCAGAAAGCATTTTTCAGGCCGTATTGCTAAAGCGGGGAGCACGCGGCAACGCCGCACAGACGCGGCAACGCCGCAGTCTTAGCATATGTCTTTCTACCGTGCGTCCGCGTGAGCAGTTCAATGGTGTGTGTGCGTATTCACACATAAAACCAGAAGTTAGTTTCTCGACGTTGGCGACACTGAAACGAAGTTTCGTATTGTCACCGCGCGAGGTCTCCAACATCAATTCGGAGTTCGGCCGTGACTCCTGTCGACCCTTAAGGTTTGTTCTTTTCAGTTGCACTGGTACTGCACTGGTTCTGAACTAGAACTGGCGAGTACAGCAGAAATTTTTCTAGTGCAAGAATACTGAGAGGAAGGAAAAGAACGCCACAGTGCAAGAATCAACGCGCAACACGTAATTGAAGACGTTGATTTATCAGACGAAGAAGATTTTGTTTTACCACCACCACCACTGTTATTGTACGCAGAACCTATCTGGGATGAAGATGATGATGGTAATTACTATTATTTCATGTGGCAAAATTGATTAATGTTAACAAGATAAATATCATCTACAATCTAACCTAATATAATTATATTTCAGATCATAACGAGTTACGGATAATACATCCAATTTTTGGAATGATTCAAAGAATTGAGCATGTAAAAATACAAAATTACGTAGAAGATATTGTTCGGAATTATAATGAGATAGATTTTATTATGCACTTTCGGATATCAAGAGAAAAGACGTATGAACTGATAAATCGATTCAGAATATCTGAGATATTTGTTTCTTTACAAGGTATGTATATTATATGTATATATAAAATTTTATATAATAATATTTGTATGTATATAAAAAATATGTCTGTTGTGTGCGCGCGCACGTGTGTGGGTGTTATATTATAACAAGAATGTGTTATTTTGGACATGAAGGAAATTGACATTTAACTTTACATTTAGATGATGCTGGACGTCTTAACATAACGGCTGAAAAACATTTATTGTGTTACCTGTGGTTCGTAGGACATCAAACTGCATCATATCGTGATGTAGCTGATCGATTTGGAATAACACTGAGTACTTTGTACAATATAATAACGAGAGTAACAAATTTTATAATGTTACTAGCACCTGACATCATTAATATCCCCCTTAATCAACGGTTACGGCTATTATAAACCAACCCTAAAGGCTGATTTATAGAGGCCGTAACCGTTGATTTAAGCCGTAATCTTTAGTGCCCGTCTATAATATGCTGATATTCATAAAATCAGCCTTTAGTGCAGTCATATGTATGTATGTACATACATTGTACATCATCAGACCAGGTTTTCAGCAACAGTAATTAACGCTTCTTTCTTTTTTTTTACTTTTAAAAGTTACTTGAATCTTGAATCCTCCGATAAGGAAAAACGAGTATATGCGGGAGAATCTGCTGCTTGGGGTAATTTATATTACACTGACTTAAAGTAATTATTAATGATGATGCGCTTGAGATCGATTTATACCAATACAGACCTGTACATACAAGGAACGTTTTTTTTGTTATAAATATCTAATACTTATTTGTGTGTGTAACTGTATGGAAGATAAATTTTAAAACAGCGAAATTTAAGCGCGTTTTCATACTTAAATCGTATTATAATAATATTCAAATTTTCTTCGAATAAGCAAATGTGAATTTTGAAGAGGTTAACTACAGACGAATTCTATCAGGCTCAGGTGTATATTTCTTGCAGTTTATTTCTTACATATTCTATCTGATCGTTATCGATAGACATCTAATTTGAATCTTTTTTAAGTAGGAGAAACCTACGATAGACGAAATAAGCCGAGACAGTACATAAAGCTATTTTAAGTATAACATTGAAACAATGCCTTCTCGAGATGATCACAGCCATGGACGGATAGCAAATTTTAAATTTAATAATAAACACGAAGTAAGTGTAAATCAAATTATTTTCTAATTTATATGGCTTAAATGAAGGATTTACGATAATTAATATTTCTATTTTAATCTTATTTCATATTTGAGATACAATAGTATTTTGTATCTAGATGTCTTTTATGCTTTTTGTGTTGATCTTCCGTGTAACTTATATAAAGATTTTTCAATTATTTGATAGATTGCTACATGTATATACGAAACATTTTACATATTTGATGTATATGTATCTTAGGAGGCACGAATAAGAAGGAACGCATTATCGGTGGAGCTACGAAAAGCCAAGAAAGATGATCAATTGTCAAAACGACGTAATTTGGATACACAAGAACTGACAAATTTAGAAGATAAAGCTGCTCTTTCGCCCACTTCTGCTCTTTCTATAGATGAGATTGTAAATCACATAAACTTGCCAGATGAAACATCACAATTACTGGCGATTCAAACCTGCAGAAAATTATTAAGTCGAGAAAAAAACCCTCCTATAAATGATATGATAAAAGGTGGCATAGTACCACGCTGTATTGAGCTCTTAGATAGTGATCATAAGTACGTTTAAAAACCAATTAAATAATTGATTGATTTACGTTTTTATTTTTATATTTTTTTATATTTTTTAACAAGCTATATTTTCATTATTTCTATCCAGTATCCCTTTGCAATTTGAAGTAGCATGGGTATTGACTAACATAGCTTCGGGTACGTCCGAACAAACGCAGAACGTTGTGAAACATGGAGCGGTACCAAAATTAGTGAAGATGCTTAAGTCTGCGTCGCCTGTTGTTGCCGAACAAGCAGTATGGGCCTTGGGAAACATAGCCGGAGACGGACCATATGCACGCGATCTTGTTCTTGGACATGATGCTCTACCTCTTCTGCTGGATTTAATTAAACCTGATACCTCAGTAAGTGACATTGTATTTAACCTTTGTATTTAAAAATCTTGTGTTTACAATAATAAGTGAAACTACATCGGTGTCTGAACACCACAGGTAAATAGAGAAATGCCATTTTTGGTCAAACTAGATTTTTTTGCCTAATAATATTTTTGTGTGAATTTATGTATATTTTTCCATTCAGCAAACTGTGTGCCAATTATTTGTCGGTCTTGAAACACAGTCTCGTTAGAATAGTAAATTCACATAACTAAATCGATAATTTTTTAACTACATTCGTCTTGCTTGCTTTCACCTTGTCAGTATTGACACTTGGAAATAATAGTTTTGTTCGTTCATCTAAAATGCCTATTGCAAGCCAAATGGCAATTAGACAAAAATATTTTTAAAAGCAACTGCACTTAATAGCTGAATTGTTAATATTGGCAATAAATGAGAATTTTACAATATTACGTTATCTTTGTTGCAAGAAGGTGAAGATGATATCGAACTATGTCGATATTGGTTTAAAACATTTAGACAGCATTGTAATATTCTTAAGTAAGTTATAAGTAATTTAAAAAATATCTAAACTAAAAATAGAGAGTTATATACTGTATTAAAGATATATAACAGCATTGACAAATTGGGCTTATTAGTAAATTAGTAAATGTACAGAAGAGTATTAATAATAATTAGATATTCATAAAGAAATAAAATTATAGAGAAAATGCAGAGATTCATTATATATAAAGGATCTTTATTATAAACATCTTGATGTAACAAAAACCTCAAATACGTTACCTGTTTGAGAGTTGTGATTAAGTTAAAAAATATTTTAAAAACTATTTCCTCATATTTCGTTTCTGATGTTTTATTTCGTTTGATAATAGTTTGAGATCATAACTCTTCTCATTCATTGAACCAGTTATTTGAGATGTTTACATTAAAATAAAATATTTTTTGGACTTGAATTTCTCTCTTTTTGTTCTTTGTTAGCATCAGAATTTGTGTCTTATTGTTAGTTGAAAACGCTTACACTTTCATTGCGCTACGTCTTTTAAGAAAGCAAACATGAGCGAGTAACAATAATATATTTGGAAAATTATATCTTTATCTGTAAATTATATCGTCATCTTTTTTCTATAAGGAGACAATATTCCAATGTTTTCTGATAATAATGAAATACGCAGATAACATTCATGCGCAATATCGTATGGACCTTATCTAATTTATGTCGAAACAAGAGTCCACCTCCACCCTTCGAATTGATCAGACCTGTTCTACCAGTATTTAATCGTCTGTTTAGTTATACGGATCAAGATGTGCTTGGTAAGAAACATTCACGTTTTATCGGTTATCGTTATTTTATATATTACATAATTTGTTTTGTATATGAGATACTTATGCAGCTATTTGTTCTAGCTGATACCTGCTGGGCACTTTCTTATCTCACCGATGGATCCAACGACAAAATACAAGCGGTATTGGAAATTGGCATTATACCAAAACTTGTACAGTTGCTGACGTCACAGGAAGGAACTATTCTTACTCCAGCATTGCGTACAGTTGGAAACATAGTAACGGGTGACGATACTCAAACGGATGCTGTGATTCTCGCGGGAGGATTGACGCATCTTGGTGCCTTGTTGCGGTATCATCGCGCCAACATTGTAAAGGAAGCTGCTTGGGCAACCAGTAACATTATGGCTGGTAACACAGGCCAAATCCAAAGTGCGATAAACGCTGGTCTGTTACCACCATTGATAGAAGTACTTCAGTTTGTAAGTTTGTTTATGCATACGCGCAAGAATCAAAGATTTTTTTAAACTTTTGAATAGAGAATTTTGTAGATAAATATATCCATTTATTTTAGGGAGACTATAAGGCACAAAAGGAAGCTGCATGGGCTGTAACTAACTTAACAACGGGAGGAACGATTCAACATTTAACTGAATTAGTGGGAGCGGGTGTATTGCCACCTTTTTGTAATTTATTGGAGACAAAAGACTGGGGTGTTATCATTGTTGTCTTAGATGGCCTAACTAATATCTTACATGCTGCAGAAAAAATAGGACAAGTAGAAAGAGTTGCCATTATGATCGAAGAAGCTGGAGGACTAGATAAAATAGAAGCTCTTCAACATCATCAGAATGAACAAGTTTATCAGAAATCTATGGCTATACTTGATACGTACTTTTCTCAAAAGGTTTGTACATTTGTTTTATGTTCATAAAGTTGAATAATTACCAAGTTGACTATATAGAAAAACTGTTTTTCGTAGACAGTTTTATATTTTACCTAGATATAGACAAATGTATAATTTTAATAAAGTTATTTTATCTGCACTAAATTGAGCGATGTTAATCAAATTATTATTTTAATAAAGATACTTGCGTATTCCTCTTTCAACAAATAAAAAAAGTTTTTTTTAGGACGAAGAAGAGGTTTCTACTTCTAAAGTTAACGAGAATGCTGATGAACAGATTGAATTTAATATGATGGAAGATCCGCCGATAAATAAATTTAATTTTTGAATGAGTACGTCTTTGAATTTGGATTAAAGAATTATGAATTAAAGAATTTATCAATATGAGACTTGATTATCAATTTATTATAGTTTATAATGATGGCTGCCTACAATAAAAATTCAAGTGTCAGTAATATTTGTGACAAAAAATAATAGAAAAGAAAAAGCAACACGAATCTATTCAACTATAAACAATGATCTTATCTTTTTATATGTATTCTAAGAATAAAATTATAATTAAGTGTTGAACACAATAATTTTGTTTTGATAATTGAGTCTCGCATCTTCTAAATGTTTCTAGATATATTTACGTGAAATCTCATTGTTACATTAGGCCTGTTCGTTTTCGCTGCACTTCTGAATTAGTGCAATAAGTTAGAATAAAAGAAAATATATTTATTTCTTTCTAACTTATTGCACTATATTGCAGTAGTTCAGAAGTGCAGTGAAAACGAACAGACCTATTAACTGAAGAAAAAAAGCTTTTGATACTAATTATTTTATGTAATTTTTAGAAGTTACTGCAAACATTTTTCAAACTTATATATTTACAGATTTACAGGTTTATTTGTTAAATCTCGTAACTGATAAGTACATTTTGTAATAGAAATAATTGAGTTTAGCTTTCTTTGTACTTCTTTCGTTGAAAAAAAGATAATGCTACTTGATCATGTTTTATTCTTCTTTTTTTATGCAGAAAATGATTAATCTATTAAATCTCAAGTTTTCTCTTGTATTTTTACTAATATTCAATCATTTCTTTACAGACTTATTTAAAACCGTTATTTTTAAATATTAGTTTCGATAATTTGTAGAATCGATTGTCACGATTAATAACTGATCTATTACTCTATGTATTATGTATTATAAATTCTGTGTAAAAGGGCTCAGTATTATTTATTCCTTTATAGTTTTCTTTTTTAATAAAACGTACGTTGATAAATATTTTTGCAAACTTTACGATTTTATTGTATTATCATGAATACTCCCAAAAAATTATCCGTTAGAAAAACCAATAAAAACTATGTCGAGTTCAAAATTTAATAGTTACTGCAAACATTTTTCGGCAATTATTTAGAAAAACCACGGGTTTCCGATTTTCCGTCATTATTTTGGGCGGACCATCGGCACGGAAGAGACCATGAGAATCTAGTAAAGTCTAGTTAATTTTGTCTTCCACGTTTCATGTACTGTCACCCTCGTGAAACACAACATTTTCTATGCCGCCAGATTAAAAAAAAAAAAGTTAGGAAGCATTACTTTTGTACTGACTTTCGTATTTTTAATAATATATTTGTACAAAATTCATTAACTATGATAGATATTCACTGAATTATACTTATGCAGCTTTCAAAATAATATGCTTTAATTGTGGTGAATGAAAAAGCATACGTCCTATCTTTGATATATTATAAAAAAAGTGATATAATAATTGCGGTGAGATTAACTAATTTAATTATTTTTTCTCTATTTTATAAAGCTGTAAATGAAAAATTCGTCGTGTTGCTGATATTCTTTCGAATGTTCAAATCGCTCGTCATCGACCCAATATAAAATCGCTTTGGTCGTTGACCAAGAAATGATAAACAAACGCAGCTTTCTTTTTATCAAAGGTAATTTGAGTCGCGCGACTTCTCTGATGACAATCGTCCCGGCTTCTTGGCGGATCTCTCAGAAATATTGATCCAAACAACGTCGCTGCACAAATAATACAATGTTTTTAAAGTATCTTGGTGGTTTTTAAAGTATATCAATGCCCACATGTGGTAGTAGAACAATAAATTAACCCTTTGAGGACGAGAGCTTTCTAAAAAACTAATTTATGAATGAATTTGATTTTAAGGTAGTCGTCTCGTCAGGGCATGTATTAGATAAAGTTTTCGATTTTGGATTTTATATCAAATTATATGATCAGCTTTGCAGTCGATTTTTTCTGTGGCTCCTTACCGACTATTTACTCTAGAAAATCGATCTCGAAAATCACAAATTTTGCATTACTTCATACAGACGGCCAGAAAAAGAAGGCTCTATCACGGTTTCAATCACATATTTTTCGCATTTTTCGATTAGATGAAGTGAGAAAAAACATTGCTTTTTGTACATTAGATTTCGAAGAATCCGATGCAACCATAAAATATATAGTTTACCGGAGATTTCGCTGCTAATTTTTTAGTTTATTTTAGTGAAAATGCGGTAATCGAGCAGACATTCTTTGGTCGAGGTAAGGTTGGGAAGACTTGGCAAGCCGCTGGCTAATCACTGTAGTTGCAGGTTATGAGGCTCGTCTTTCTTAGCCGAATTGGATAGTAATTGACACCCCTGTCATGCGTTTTGAAACCCTTTCTCAGTAATTGTCAAAATTCAATCGAAAAGGAGATGTAACCTCACTTGTAACCTTTCTCGACGACTCGCATGATCAGCTGATCAAAACGGAGTCAAATGAGAAAAATCACATAATTTGGAAAAAGTAACATACTTTGGCACGTATGAAATTTTACACCATAATTCATAAAATTATTTTTCCCTTAGCAAAAATTGCCTGAAATATATTTCTGAACGTGAAAACCTACAAACAGTCACATGACTAGCACGTAGCGAGACGCCTACCTTAACCTTCAAATTCTAAAATATAAAATGTGAATTCAATATATAGTGAGTCAAATTTCAAAACAATCCAATTACCGTAAAATTCGATTTACGGTGTTCTTGGAATCGCTATAAATGTCAAACAAAATGAAACTGGAAACTTGGTATTAATTATATAGTTATTAGTAACGTTAAAAATTTCCTAAAATCAAATTTTGCAATAATCAGATTATTGCATAATCCGATTTTGAAATTTTGTTTGGACTTACCATTTTTAATTTTATTTCTTAATCTTAAATTCGAATAAAGCATTAGCGAATTATTCCAATAAGTCAGGTTACATGAAAATCGAGCGAGCCTTTACACAAAATAAAGGAGAGTGGCAAATATAGCGCTCGCCCGTCCTCAAAGGGTTAAGAATGAGACAGAAATAGGCAAGAGAAACATATGAATAAGAACAACTTTACCAAGCGTCTTAGCATCGAGTTCGTTATCTTGCGTATGACTTAATAACTCTTGCAAAAACGAGCTGATATAGAGAAAGACTGTTCTTCTAGTCTCGGGTAGCTGCATTACAATCTGTAAATGAGAAAAATATATAATCTGAATTTGATTGTACAAAAAAATATTACATATAGTAAAATGTCAGTTTCCGATTTGATTTACTTGTTTGCATTGTAAATAATTGGTTGCCGCAGATAGACAAACATTATGCAGATTATATGGTATCAAGGGTTCAGCGGTAGATTCTAAAAGTAGCAATAATGCCTCTGCTACCGAATGTACACCACCAGCTGTATGTAACGAGAATAATTAGTCAAGGAACAACGATATGTATGTATGTGTGCGTGCATGTATGTATATACACGCTTTCACGGGGTGGGTCATTGTGGATCGAACTTTCGTGTATACACAAGTATTTATAAAAGTTGAGATACTATTGCAACAGCATACTTTTAACCCTCCGTGGTCACACCTATTTTTTCAAACAAAGAAGTCACTCTGGGTCATTTTGACCCGAGACAAACTTTGATCGTTCGCCATTTGACCATTTATCCACCGATCGTGTTGAAAAAATTCTCGAATGCACTTGCGATATTGCTAAATTGATTGCTATAAAAGAAAAGTGCCTCAAGAATTTTTAACATATAAAAAAAATTCGCGGCGAATTTTTTTTATTTTAACGGTCTCTACCTATAGAGGATATTTCAAAGCTCTTGTAGATGGCGGACCAAGCTCCATTTTAAGCTAGGTATTTAGCTGATATTTAGATCCAAATGAGGGTGGGTCAAATTGACCCAGTGTGACCACGGTTATTAAGATCAAATCAAATCAAGAAATCCTGTACCACTTTTCCCTCTGACAAACAATTATCGAGATATCAAGCTAAATATTGAAAAAGTTACCAAGTTTTCCTTAATTAAATATCTCAATAAATAATGGGTAAATAAAAAAATATTTTACATAAAAGTTGCTTAAATTAATTAATAAAAAAATATGATACAATAAAAGATAGGGGTTTCCACTTAAAAAATTGAAAGTGATCTTTACGTCATCTTAACGCCTATACTCAAAGGTCAAACAAATATTAAAGGCCGGAACACGATACAAAGGTACAGGCAATAGGAATAGGGAATAGCAACAGAATGCATTGATACACGGCTTCTAATAGGTTAAAAATCTACATTCTGTTGCTATTCTCTATTCCTATTGCCTGTACCTTTGTATTGTGTTCCGTCCTTAAGGCTCATGAACAATGCCAAGTAATAAGGACAGGCAATAATAAGAACAGGGAATATCACAGGCAATTAAACAATGGGCACGGTTACACCCTGCATTTAGGCCGCGGCCTATACCTCAAATTTGACCTAAATTATTTAGGCCGCCTGTTATTAACTTAAAAACTATTGGACCAAATTTGTATTAAAAACATATAAAATAGGGGTAGAATTTTCCGGAAAGTGCTATAAAGTGTATAGTTTTTCGTTATCTATTTTCTAGAGAAACCGATTTTTTTAAATTTTTTAATTTTTACGGGTGGTGTATGTTTGAACGTTTTTAACTTAAAAACTATTGAACCGAATTTTTATTAAAACCATATAAAATAAAAGTAGAATTTTCCGGGAAGTGCTATAGAATGTATAATTTTTTGTTATCTATTTTTTGGAAACCAATTTTTTTAATTTTTTTAATTTTACGCAAAATAATTGACCAAATCTTAAAGAATTATATATGAAACAGGGGTAGAATTTTCCGGGGAGTGATATAAAGTGTATAATTTTTTGTTACCATTTTTTTTTTTGGAAACTGGTACCGAAATTTTTCCAATTTTTCAGGAATTAATTGACCGAATCTCAAAGAATTGAATTTTGTGATATAAAGTGTATAATTTTTTGTTACCGATCTTTTTGGAAATTATTATCAGAAATTTGTTGAATTTTTCGGGAAATAATTGATCGAATCTTAAAGAATTGTAACAAAGGCAGAATTTCTAGGAAAGTATTATAAACTGTATAGTTTTTTGTTACCGATCTTTCAAAAATTTTATTAATTTTTCGAAGAGAAAGACGAGAGAGAGAGAGGGAGAGCGAGAGCGAGAGCGAGAGAGAGAGAGAGAGAGAGAGAGAGAGAGAGAGAGAGAGAGAGAGAGAGAGAGAGAGAGAGAGAGAGAGAGAGAGAGAGAGAGAGAGAGAGAGAGAGAGAGAGAGAGAGAGAGAGAGAGAGAGAGAGAGAGAGAGACTATTTGCGTGTCTTATTACATATGTCTTCCGGGGCGAAGCCCGGGTAACCAGCTATATATAAAATTTGCTGTGCGACAGTAGTTAACTCAAATTAAAGTAAGCAATTCATAATATTATCAATTAATATATCAGGTGTGAGAAGCGTCAAATCTTAATTCCGCATTACCTAAAATTGGCAACATAAAGACTGAAAAGCGTGATCGGGGCTATCTGTCCTATTTTTGATGGGGCAATGTGTCCATTTCAATGTGTGACGAATTGTTCTTTTATAAATAGATAATGGTGCGTAACTACAAAAAAAAGACTTTCTTTAAGACGGATAAGGTAGACATATCCAATAAAATTATATTTAGAGCGATTAAAAAAATCAAAATTGAGCGAGAATGTTTTCGTAAAAACAGCGTTAGACTTTGGAATAAATGTTCAGGCTCTCACTCGCTACTGTAAAAAAGTGACCTAAAGCAACTACTTGATCCTGCGATTCAAGAATCGTCACCAAATTTTTATTTTAAAAATACACGTCAAGTTAAATATATGAGTTTGTCTTAAATTATTGAGTATTTTCTATTTCAAACGCTGCCGAGAATAAAGTAAAGGCCCTAAATAAAAAGAGATTAAAGAATTGAGGGGACAAAAGAAACTCATCACATTGATTTTGCAACAGATTCAAAATCAGTTTGATGCCACCGTATATAAAGAAAAATCATATGCATATGGGGCTGTCTACGTTTGACTTGTCCACTTAAAAATTTCACCTCTTTAAAATGTTAAAAGATCAACGATTTTAATTGTTTTTTTTTTAATAGCAAGGTTGAAAGGTTGTACCATTAAACTTTTAGCCAAATTATCTTTATTAGTTTTTTAGTAAACTTAAAAAAAGCGTAAAGTATGGACACATAGCCCCGATCTTCCCTATATCCTTTAAAAGGGCGTAAAATAGGAAAATTTTTGGCGCAAGTTAGAGGTCGATAAGTTGACCCATTCAAAAGTTATTTAGGTTCAAAAATTAGTTTTTCCGAACTTTGACCCTAAATAACTCCCGAATGGGTTAACGTATCGATCTCTGGTTTACGTCAAAATTTTTCTTTTTTATGCCTTTTTAAACAATATACCGGGTGTCTGAGACTACCCGCCCACCCTTTTTTTTCAAAAACTAAGCATTTTAGAGAAAAACGTTCCAGACAAAAATTGTATGGTTTTGAGGGGAACATAAGATAATGTCATTGATTTGACCTTGGGTGGCATCGTTAAGGACAGGTCAAGGACACTTACAGTTTCTTAAATGGAACCCCCTATTTTTTATTGCATATTCTTATAGCTTATGTCGAGAGCTTTCCAAAACACTATAATTAAGTATTTTTTTATTAAGTACTTTTCGAGTTATAAGACTTGAAAGTTACAGTATTGTGACATAATATTTTGTTAAGTATTTATAATTCAAATTCCTTACTTTTTATTTTTGCAAACAATACGAATTAATTAATGTAAAAAAAACACAATTTTCTTAAAGAAAAACTTGTGTAAGAGCGTAATGTGGCACAGTAGATAGCGCACTAATCTACAAAGCTGAAGAACAATTTTAATGCCATTTATAATGAGTGTAATTCTTGTACCGTTGTTAAGAATAATGTCTAAAATACCTGGAATAAACTATTGCGCGCTGTGTAATTTCTGTAGGCATTTATTATATTCATGCATTAAGTTTCATTCTTACAGAATGTCTATTCACCAAGTACATATTGAATTACTTTCGACAAAGACTTAAATTTAGCGTATACCATGAAAGAAGAGTACCGATTTTTTATTACGTGATTGATAGTTATTGAAAAAGCATTTTTCCTAACGCGAGCGTGAAATAGGCCGCTTTTCGCGCTTGTTTTGAGTGAGCAAAATTGTGCATTCTTTACATTAATTGATTCGTATTGTTTGCAAAAATAAAAAGTAAAGAATTTGAATTATAAATACTTAACAAAATATTATGTCACAATACTGTAACTTTCAAGTCTTATAACTCGAAAAGTACTTAATAAAAAAATACTTAATTATAGTGTTCTGGAAAGCTCTCGACATAAACTATAAAAATATGCAATAATAAATAGGGGGTTCCATTTAAGAAACTAAAGGTGTCCTTGACCTGTCCTTAACGATGCCACCCAAGGTCAAATCAATGATACCATCTTATGTTCCCCTCAAAACCATACAATTTTTGTCTAGAACGTTTTTCTCTAAAATGCTTAGTTTTTGAAAGAAAAAGGGTGGGTGAATGGTCTCAGACACCCGGTACTACAATATGGGAAATTTTAGTTAAAATTTTTTAGTGCCCCAGGAAGCACCAACTCAAAAATTAGGAGCCATTACTCAAGAAAGAAGAAGTGATCCAATATGCGGCCAATTTCATGTGTTGCAACCTCTTTTTTTAGTAGCCGACTTGTATGTACAGACGGCGTGCCTTCCACATTAGTGCCTTCCACCTAAAGGCATAGTAACGTGCACTATAGAAATCCCCAGAACACAGCTAGGAAAGCATTAATGACGCCGTCTGTACATACATACAAAATTCATTAAAACCATCACCTACAGCGTAAACTATATAAAATCTGATAAATGCGCTGCACGAAAACTTCCTGCGGGAAACGTAGACTTTATTTAAATGATATATTGATAGTATAATTTATTTTCCAAAATAATAAAATAGCAATATTTTAAAGCAATTAACGACCATTAATTTTTAAGCTACAGCATATAACTTTAGAGAGGATTTAGTTTGAAGGTGATAGAATGTTTTTCTAAAGTGGCGTTTGATATATTTACTTATAAAACAAGATTATAAGCCGCGGATAGTTAAAAAATGGTTAAATTCATTAAATCATTTTATATTTACTATAGACGATCTTATGCCAAAGATTGCATTAATTACTTATATTTACATTTTTGTTTTATGTGTTGTACTTCAAACTTGATGGCCAGGTACTTTAATAAGGTAACTAACAGAGATTTAGCAGTGAAAATGAGTGAAAAATGCAGTTTACCATTTTTCGAAAAAAAATTCATGTTTAGAGACTTTGAGCGACCTCTAAATATTAAGTTACAGCGCCTGCTCTTCAAGGGTCTTCATTTGAGAGTTCTTAGAACGAATTTAAGGAGTAAAATTTAAAATCAAATTTTTGACCCAAAAATATTGCCACCTAATTACATACATATACATACATATGCATATACATATATATTGTATATTTTTTAAAATATCAAAAGGATACGCATTGGATCTTGACTCCATTCATCTAGCCAATCTCGAATAGCTACAATCTCACTATGAAGGCCTGGCGTTTCAAAAAGTCCTGAAGTTTTAAGGCCATGCCGATATAGCCTGTCTACTAAGTGCCATATCTCTTTCGGTACTGGATACGGTTCTTGCGTGAGATTTTTATTATTCTCCTGCAGTTTTAAAATTAAATTTAAGGTATAAATTAAATTACAGAGAAACTTTTGGAATAATAAAATACCTGTCAATTTTTAGATATTTACCAATTCGATTAATCGTCCAATAGGGATTTCTCTAATTGGAACTGAAATATGAACAAGTGCTTCCATAGAAGAGCCAAAACAGCTCCTCTCATAAGTGCCTGAAAAATGTCATTAATTTGCACAACTATATTATTATTTCTAAACTAACATGACTTATTAAGGTAATTCAAAAAAATCTTTTTTTTGCGACGCACACCAAAATATCAAAGCTTACCTAAAAAAAAAATTTTCCTCAAAATTTAAGCAAAATCGAACAAGTGTTAGAGGTCACTACCAGTGATTTTAAATATTTTCGATTATAAAATCGGTTTTTTTTTCAAATGTTCAAAATTGCATAACTTTTCGAGTTTTAATGATAAAGGCGTGAAATTTTTAAGGAATCTTTGTATATTTATGTAGTTTATTAATATCAAATTAGAAAATTTATTATCGGAAAAAATTGTTTTACGTTTTTTTGTTTATTATAAAAAAATAATCATCTATAACAAGTAGGCGCCGCGCCAGCGATCTGGGACATGGTTTTGACTTTAAATTACATCTAGGTAATCCAAAAATACATTTCAATAATCAAATGCTTGAACGTCGGTGAATTTATTGCTGAAAATTTGTTTAAACAACAAATTCAAAAAACCACGTTACCCGCGTAATGTAGAAATAACACATGTCATAATCTTTATTTAGGTGTCTGTATTGCATTCCAACTTTTGTTGTGAAATTCAAATTGATAGAATAATAAATTATCCAAATGCTACATATTTATTAATTTTTTGTTACAACATCAACTTCTTTTCTGCCTAATACAATAACACCATTCAATTTTACGAATTGCAATTGTTTTTTTTTACTGCGACTCATATTTGTACAATGGATAGATCAATATAACAATGCTACTTTTTTTGTAATTTGTCATAATAATTTCATTTTCAAAGTACATTGTACTTATTATTCTTTAAAAATAAAATTATGATGACAAATTACAAAAAAAGTAACATTGTTATTAATCTATCCATTTTACAAATATGAGTCGCAGTAAAAAAACAATTGCAATTCGTAAAATTGAATGGTGTTATTGTATTAGGCAGAAAAGAAGTTGATGTTGTAACAAAAAATTATTGAATATGTAGCATTTGGATATAATTTATTATTCTATCAACTTGAATTTGACAACAAAAGTTGAAATGCAATAGACACCTAAATAAAGATTATGACACATGCGTTATTTCTACATTACAGGTAACGTGGTTTTTTGAATTTGTTGTTTAAACAAATTTTAAGCAACAAATTCACCGACGTTCAAACATTTGATTATTGAAATATATTTTTAGATTACCTAGATGTAATTTAAAGTCAAAACCATGTCCCAGATCGCTGGCGCCTATTTGTTTTATAGATAATTATTTTTTTATTATAAACAAAAAAAACGTAAAAACATTTTTTCCGATAATAATTTCTAACTCGATATTCATAAACTACACGAATGGACGACGATTCCCTAAAAATTTCACGCCTTTATCATTAAAACTCGAAAAGTTATGCAATTTTGAACATTTGAAAAAAAAACCGATTTTTCAATCAAAAATATTGAAAATTGCTGGTAGCGACCTCTAAAACTAGTTCGATTTTGCTCAAATTTTGAGGAAAATTCTTTTTTTAGGTAAGTTTTAATATTTTGAGGTGCGTCGCGAAAAAAAAGGATATTTTTGAATCACCCTAATAACTTATGATATAAAAATGTAAAAATAAATAACCTCAGTTCTATTATATTCGCTCTGTGCGTTTGGTTGGAGGGGATAGCACGAGCTACGAAAGCGCTCGGGTGAGAGAATAGTGAACTCAGGGTGGAATATTTTCCTATTCAACTAGACGTATTATTATTAAAAATGGGTCATCGTAGTTGTTGCGTCATTTTTCACTTTTTACTACTGACATTTTTTAAAAATATTTAATTAACAGTAGTTATTATTTATATTGTTTTCTGATATAAAAAATAGAAGTTCCAGTAATTAAAGTGACATAAATACCGCTGTGCAGTCAACCTCCAATTATATAGTAACAATCATAGATTATGCGCGTATAGCAATTTTTACTTACCGAAATTATTAACAGTAAAATGTAAAAAAATACACTGCATCTATTGCACAAGAAGCTTTGGTAATAATCAACATATAATAATAAACATATCTCATATCTCATCGTTGTTTCCACTTTTATTGCATGGCGATAGCGGTAGATGGCGCTGAAACGCACGGAGCGAATATTGTCGTTGCTATTATGTGCATGTAATATACCTGTTATAGTAATGAAAATATCTTTGCCTCCCTCAAGATGCAATACTAATATATCATACAACTTGTCTTCACCGGAATTCAATTTACATGCAGTCTTTTTGTCTACATACACTTCTAGTTTAATATCGCATTTTTCACCTTAAAAAAAAAGGAGAAGGAAATACATAATAATATAAAAATATATTAATATAGAGAGATACATTTAACAAAATGTAAGAGAAATTGTAATTATAAATGATAAATACCTGGTTTTATGAAGCCTGTATAGGGTTCTATGTGTAACCAATCCTTGCAGTAACTTGTATCGTCTAACTTTTTTATAAATTCAAATTGTACTGGTACCTAGTTTGTAGAATATAAACATGAAGAATAAAAGTAAAGATTGTGTGTTCTCTCTCTCTCTCTCTCTCTCTCTCTCTCTCTCTCTCTCTCTCTCTCTCTCTCTCTCTCTCTCTCTCTCTCTCTCTCTCTCTCTCTCTCTCTCTCTCTCTCTCTCTCTCTCTCTCTCTCTCTCTCTCTCCCTCCTTCTACCCCTCTCTGCGTACGCATGTCATAACATGGCAAAAATTAATTATCTATTCAATAAGAAATAATTATTTATTCACTCTACCTGGCCTGTATTAGCGATAATAAGTTCTTTACTGCTAGGCTCAAGAAATCTCAAAATATCAAAAATAATATCCGTGGTGTCGACCATTACTTGAGGCAAAAATTCATTCTCTAATTTATCCAGTTTTTTCATAACTTCCTCATGAATTTTACGATACTTAACCGTATCTATAATTCGTATCTGTTTTGGAAAATTATATGACGCAATGTACAATAGTATGCCATCTCTTTCGAGTGATAAATTCATAATTAATAAAAAAAAGAATAAGAAATCAGTATTCATATATATTTGCATACTTACCTGAGAATCGAAACTTGCACTGACCGGCTTGTGATCAGATATCTTTAGTTCTGGATAACTTTTATAACCGACTGATTTAATCATATCTCCCTTCCATAATACTCGATCACACCAAGCTGGAGCTCTGCATTTCTCGCTATATATTGTCGATGTAAGCATTAAAAAAGGAACAGATTAACAGATTAGATTAAATTTCACATAATAAATGATAGATTGCATTTTGGAAATTTAATACAATTTTTAGGATACCTTGAATCCCAGTTGTCGGTACCTGGATCATATTTATATGTAGGTTTGAAGTCAATTTCGGCCTCCTGAAATCCTTGAAACACACGTCCTGCCTTGCGTTGATGTCCAAGTTGATCCAATGCTAAGACCGGGCCGTAGTTACCCTCTAAAATGTACTGCTTAGCTGTTGCTGCATCCATATCCGTTATCCGATAATTTAAATCTCCCAGCCAATAAATCTGACTATACATAGAAATGTATGTATATGTATATATGCTATACATACGTATATACATGCATATACAACACACACATAGAGAGTATTTTAGAAATAAATGACCAAACTTTATATAGCATTTTCTATTCATTGTAAGGATGAAAGTCATGTAAACATGAGTCTAGAAACGCTTCATTTTTAGATTACAAACACTTTTTATTTGTGGTAGAACTTGACAAGGATATTTTATTAAAGAAATTGTTAGAAATGCACATAATTGGCTTTTCTGTCAATCTACCAATTGGTGTAATTCCCATATAGAACAAAATGTTTTCAAAAAGTATTTCTGAATATTTCTATAAAAATATTGTAAGAAACATTTTAAAATGGTTTTAGGAATATTTTAAAATGGTTTAAAATCCTTCGTGCTAACATTTTTAAGAAAATTTTAAAAATTTTAAGGTGATGCTGGTGTCGTTTGTATAACCGTCAAAATTACCATTTTCTATGTTATCGAAACCTATATCTGTCATCGCTGTAACTCGAGATGCCATATTAAGATAAAGGTAATGAAATCTGTAATTCCGTAATTTTTTCTCGTTTTCTATATAAAATCAGAGTTTCTCTGAATCATTGATGTATGTGTCGTAGGTAAATGGTTATTTATTTAGGAAAATAGCTTCTGACTAGGCAAATCATGCTATCTGCCTGGTCAAACAGTTCTCCCCCATTTATTTTTGCTATTTTCCTAGGCAAATACTATTCTGTTAGGCAAATGGTATTCAACGAAACATGCATTAAAATGTACACGCCTGTACTTTGATATGTTATATAAGATATGTTCATCATTGAAAACTAATTGTAAGTGATATGCATTATAAGTATACATACGTTTCAAATTCGCGCACTTTTGCATGCGCGTGCGGCCACTGAGCATGCGCATATGGCCACAGGGCATGTTCGTAGGGCCGCAGGGGGAAGTGATCCGCGCAGTTCCTTGGGCCTAACAAACCCACGGCATTAACCCGAGTTCCCAACACCGCGGACATACACACACAACTACACATACTCGCGTCAGTGCAATTGAAAAAAGACACGCCTCACGGCTCATAAGACTATTGGTTCGCCCTGGCCGTTTTTGGGGCAGTATTGCCTGAAGGCCATTAAACATACGAAGAAGAAGAAGAAGGCATGTTCGTAGTCGCTACAGCTCGTCGGTATGACAGGAATCATAACCTGATTCTTGTCAACTTTTACGTTTAATATCTCGCTTCGCGGGGCAGAGCGACACTTTTTTCTGCCAGATTCGATCGTTTTGTGCAAAAACGTGTCAATTAAGCCTAAATTCAACAAAATTGGTGAGGAGGCCACTATTCTTCAGATTTACCTTAATGCATGTTTCGTTGAATACCATTTGCCTAACAGCGGTTTAGTCAAATAGTATTTGCCTAGGAAAATAGCAAAAATAAATGGGTGTGAACTATTTGACCAGGCAGATAGCATTTGCCTAGTCAGAAGCTATTTTCCTAAAATAACCATTTACCTACGACCTACGACATATATTCAGTGACGCACGCACGCACGCACGCACG
Organism: Temnothorax americanus; assembly: GCF_048541705.1. Lineage (NCBI taxonomy): Eukaryota > Metazoa > Arthropoda > Insecta > Hymenoptera > Formicidae > Temnothorax > Temnothorax americanus. The sequence continues at coordinate 652,293 of NW_027509787.1, forward strand.
CACGCACGCACGCACGCACGCACGCACGCACGCACGCACGCACGCACGCACGCACGCACGCACGCACGCACGCACGCACGCACGCACGCACGCACGCACGCACGCACGCACGCACGCACGCACGCACGCACGCACGCACGCACGCACGCACGCACGCACGCACGCACGCACGCACGCACGCACGCACGCACGCACGCACGCACGCACGCACGCACGCACGCACGCACGCACGCACGCACGCACGCACGCACGCACGCACGCACGCACGCACGCACGCACGCACGCACGCACGCACGCACGCACGCACGCACGCACGCACGCACGCACGCACGCACGCACGCACGCACGCACGCACGCACGCACGCACGCACGCACGCACGCACGCACGCACGCACGCACGCACGCACGCACGCACGCACGCACGCACGCACGCACGCACGCACGCACGCACGCACGCACGCACGCACGCACGCACGCACGCACGCACGCACGCACGCACGCACGCACGCACGCACGCACGCACGCACGCACGCACGCACGCACGCACGCACGCACGCACGCACGCACGCACGCACGCACGCACGCACGCACGCACGCACGCACGCACGCACGCACGCACGCACGCACGCACGCACGCACGCACGCACGCACGCACGCACGCACGCACGCACGCACGCACGCACGCACGCACGCACGCACGCACGCACGCACGCACGCACGCACGCACGCACGCACGCACGCACGCACGCACGCACGCACGCACGCACGCACGCACGCTCGCACGTACGCACGCACGCACGCACGCACGCACGCACGCACGCACGCACGCACGCACGCACGCACGCACGCACGCACGCACGCACGCACGCACGCACGCACGCACGCACGCACGCACGCACGCACGCACGCACGCACGCACGCACGCACGCACGCACGCACGCACGCACGCACGCACGCACGCACGCACGCGCGCAAGCACGCACGCACGCGCGCACGCACGCACGCGCGCACGCACGCACGCACGCACGCACGCACGCACGCACGCACGCACGCGCGCACGCACGCACGCAGTGTACATACATACATGGCGTTGCAATCTGACAAGGACGGATATCTCGTTGGATAAGGATAGATATAGGCCGGTGACATAGAAAACGATCAAAATTATCGACCCCGTCGGAGATCGGCGGTCACTCCAGGATCCCCTTAAAGCCCCTTGCACAATGCTAGGCAACAGGCAATAGGAACAGGGAATATAAATCAGAAATCATGCGCTGAGAAAAATACTTTTTTAATTATTAATATACCATGAGTTTAGACTTGATATCTTTGTCAGAAATATACAAATGTCAATGTAAATTCGTAATATTTAATAATAATATACGTAACTGTATAGTAAAAATACCATCAATTTATATGAAATTGTATGTATATTAAATGTAATGTCTTTGTAATTAACAAATTTATATTAATTATTAATATAAGTATAATCAATAATCTCAAATAAATTATTTTATTTGTCGAAATTGATAAAATATTTTACGCAAACATACATTTATTTATGACAAGGAAAGTCAATGTTATATTATTACTCGTATACAAATTGTTTATGAATATATGTGGAGTTCAATATGGAAACTTGAAGTTTTTAAGTATAAGTAAAACTATAATTTCTTATAAGTTTAACACTATTAAAGATAAATACGCATCTAGAGTATTCAGAAAGATAGATATATTAATAGTTAATACATCGTTTATTAAAGAAACGCATCTTCGATTAACGCGCAAAACAGTGTTTTGTTTGGTATTACGGAGCCGCCGCGCCGCTAAGCGCATGCTACGCACGCGTCGCTCGCTCACGTACATACACTGTTTCTGTGTGTGCGTCATTTAACTGGCGAATAGCGCGCATTGAGTACGTGTTGACTGCACATCAACAATAGATTCCGTAGTTCTCCCGCTGACCAAGGAATATATTCAGTAGCCACTATTATATATTCTTCTTGACTCGCAGGAGAAGCCAGGAAACCTATCGTTGACGTCGTCATTTGGACATAGACGAGTTGTGTCTTGTAAAGTTTGATATTGTTTTTGGCAATGGAGGCAAGACTTGAAGAAGCCGGCCTGCAACACTTAATTCCTGTTTTGGAAGGTAAATATATATTTTTTTAGTTTTTAGATATTGCACATGCCAGCATCCTAATGAGGTTATATTTGCATGCACACTAAAGAATAGTACTTTAACTCTTTGCCTTACAATTACGTGTGAAATTCATAGTCAGGTATTCGGATCAAAACATTATCACGCGCCTAGACCGTGGTACATCAATTAAATATTAAAAATTGCCTTTGAAAAAATAGTGTCGGCTTAGCCCCGGTCTCCCCTAATTATGTGAAATAAGAATTTATTCAGAAAACCGTGGAAACTGTGGAATGGCTCGAATCTGGGCGATCTTATTTTCGTTTTGGGCTCACGCTGTTGGAACTTAAATCGTAGAGCAAGGAGTTAATAATTATTAAACATTTCAATCATTATAATTGCTTATTTATAAATGATTTATTTAGATCGATAACGATTTTAAGAGGACATTTCCGAATAACTATGGTCAAATATTTGTAAATTTCGAAAAGACATTTCAAAAATTATTAATCATAAGCAAATCCCAATTGTCTCTCAGTGATAAATTACTTTTGGAAATCATAAAAAACAATAAAAATGTATCAAAAAGTTGGTAATATTATTTATATTGTTAGATATTTTAACAATAAAAATACACACACGCACGCACGCACACATTTATTCGTTAACAAGTATTGTAATTGACTATAGTATTCCTTCAATATTATTTGTATTTATATAACATTGAAATTATTACAGATTCTACGCATTACTTGATGCTGTATTTATTGTTCTCATTGTTGCCTTCAAAATCGGGATATAATAAAGGAATAACTAATTGGAAGCCTAATACTGAAGAAAGTCGAAGTGGAATTGTCGTACATGTTAAGGTATATTGATAATTAATTTTATTATTATTTCAAATAACGAAATTTAATAATTGCATTACCTAAAAAAAATCTCGTTTTAGATACCTGCTGATATTCCCACTATTATAGAAGCTAAAACAAAGCAAATGCAAAAATATGGACTTCCAGTGCAACCTTTTGTAATTCTCCAAGGACCTACACATGTTGACATAGAGAAAGTTTTCGTGAGTTTTGAAGATGTATTATATGAACCAGTCACGTTCTTGAAAGCTTTAAATATTTGTTTTCAATTAATTCACATCTTAAATCTCAACTATCCGTATGAATCACACCACGTTTGGTTATTTATTCAAATAAGTATGTATGACATAAAAACAGTATATGATAATATTCCAAATATTATTAACATTGCATCCAAGATAAATGCACAAGTCGACTAAAAGTCGATTATCTTTTTTAACTAGGCTTGTAAATTAGGCGCTCTCTCTCTCTCTCTCTCTCTCTCTCTCTCTCTTTCATATTATGAAAATATGATAGATTTTAATAAGGAAAATCCTACGATTATGTGGAAAACATTAAAAGAAATTATTAGAGGCGAGCCAGTATATGCAAAAGAAATAGAAGATATAGATTTTGAAATATTAGATAACATAGATTATAGTACAACAAAATGCAATATAGCGGATAAATTTAACTTATATTATATACAGAGTATTAATAGTATAATAAAATCTATAATCGAGGATAAGTCTACAGGCGCAGGTAAAATATGCTATAGAAGGTAATTTATGCTAAGGCGCAGGTAATTTATGCTATAGAAAATATGGAAATTATGGAAAATTTTGAGAATATCACGATAGAACAGCTAGAGAAAATTGTTAAAAGACTGCCACAAAAGAAAGGTACGGAAGAGGGAATAACTAGCGATATATTAAAAGCAACGTTTTGCGTAATAAAAGAGGAATTTGTTGATATAATAAATAACTCTCTGAGAGATGGTTGCTGTCCAGAAAGTTGGAAAACGTCTACAATAATACCGATTCCAAAAGTAGATAAAGCCAAGAAGGCGAGTGAACTTAGGCCTATTAATGTGTTACCTATATTTGAGAAAGTGTTAGAATTAGTAGTAAAAGAGCAAATTGAAATATATTTAGAAAATAATAGTATTATAACTGAACATCAATCGGGCTTTAGAAAACACTATTCATGTGAAACAGCGATACAAACTGTTATAGACGAATGGAAACTAATAGTTAGTGAAGGGAGAATGGTGGGGGTAATTTTCATGGATCTGAAGCGAGCGTTTGAAACAGTAGATAGGGAAAGATTGCTAGGAAAATTATATCAATATGGAATCAGAGGTAAGGTTCTTGAATGGTTTAATTCATATCTAACAAATAGAACTCAGAAGGTGAGATTTAATAATAAATAGTCAAAATTAATGGCAACGGAATATGGAGTTCCACAGGGATCTGTATTGGGACCTTTGTTATTTATACTTTACATAAATGATATAATCAAAGTCTGTCCAGAAGAGTGTAAGATAAAAATGTTTGCCGATGATACTTTAATATATGTAGAGGGAGAAAGTAGCGCAGAACTAGAAAGGAAAATGAATTCGATGTTTGTTATAGTAGAGAGAGAGAGAGAGAGAGAGAGAGAGAGAGAGAGAGAGAGAGAGAGAGAGAGAGAGAGAGAGAGAGAGAGAGAGAGAAATGGATGAATATAAATAAGTTAAAAATGAATGCAGGGAAAACGAAATATATGATAATTAGAAGTGTAAGAAAAGAGCTAAGAGGTAATATTATGTTGACATGCTTAGATGGAACTGAGATAGAGCGTGTCGAAATGATGAAATACCTAGGTATAATGATTGACGATAGGCTTAGATTTAGAGATCACTGTGATTATATGCTAAAGAAAATAGGAAAAAAAACGAGTTTTCTTAATAGAATAGGTAGTTCACAAACCGTGTTTCTATCTATCGCGGTTTACGTGCCAGAGGATATGGCTTCGAATAATGTCGACTTGGTGGAACAGCACGCCGATGAACAGGCTTGGCATCGAAGGTAAAGCGGGACTATACTGTCCACGGATGCGTTGCACCGGGGCGTGATCCTTTTCATGCTCATGCATGACACCTGTTTTTTTATAGTACACAGAGTGTTCGCACTCGGCAGACTCCTCTCTCTCTCTCTCTCTCTCTCTCTCTCTCTCTCTCTCTCTCTCTCTCTCTCTCTCTCTCTCTGCATGCATGTATTTTAATCATGCTTTGCAAATACTGCAATAGAAGTTTTCCTTCAAAAAACAGTTGCACAAATCATGTGCATGCTACTCACAAGTTTCAAGATTCATTTCTATGTGGACAAATCAATTGTCATCGATCATTTAATTCGATTAAGGATTTAAAGCGACATTTATATTCTTGTTTTATTAAAAATGATAAAAATACTAATGTGTCAAAGAAATTTGATAAATCTGAACTTGAAAGTACTAGTCTCTGTAATGAAGATAATGTGGCAGATTCTAAACAATCTGCAGAAATTTGTTTTAGTCCCTCAGTATTATCATTACATCAGAATACAAATGATATGCTTGTTTTACATTTTATTTCGAAGCTTTACAATAATAATGCAATTCCTCGTTGCTATTCAAAATATTATAAAAGATACTTCTCAGCTATTTACAAATCTTTTTGATAAGGTTAATTCTGAATTACTACAAAAAAATGTTAATATATCAATATCCTTTTATAAACGAGTTATTACATTTAGAAACTGAAGGAATCACTATTAATACCGACGAGGGACTAAAACAAATTTACTTTATAGCACCATTTTTGCTGGGTGATAACTTAGGTATTAATTCTTTGATAGGCTTTCAAGAAAGTTTTTCTTCAACATATTTTTGTCGTATATGCTTTTCTGAAAAAAACGAAACAAAAAAAATGATCGATGAACAAGAACATACAATTCGAAACCCATCTAATTATAACATGCACTTGAATGATATGTGTTACGGAATAAAAGAAGAATGTGTGTGGAATGTTCTTCCTTCTTATCATAATACTATTAATGTAACTTGCGATGTAATGCACGATTTGATGGAGGGAATATGTAGATATGAAATGGCTGAAATTTTGTATTATTTTATGAATATTAAACGATATTTTGATATAAATACTTTAAACAATCGGATTAAATACTTTGATTACTATAATGGTGTTGATATTGGAAATTTAATTCCACCAATTAATATGAACCATATGAAAAAAAAAGTAATAATAATGTCCTGTGCAGAAATGCATGCTTTTGTCACTTATTTTACCTTGATTGTGGGCGATTTAATTGAACCTGATGATGAAGTTTGAGAATTCTATTTATTGCTTTATAATATTGTTCATTTAATTTATAAGAAAGAAATAAGTTTACAAGAGATTAAATATCTTAAGTATTTAGTTCAAAAGCATCATGCAATGTACATGAAACTTTTCAATACTACATTAAAACCCAAGCACCATTTTCTTATCCATTATGCACGATTAATTGCATCTGTTGGACCATTGTCACATTTATCCTCCATCAGATTTGAAGCCTTTCATAAAATCAGCAAAACAATAGCTAATGTTGTTACATCAAGGAAGAACATTGTTCACACATTAGCCATTAAACATCAATTAAAATTGTCGTATCGTTTTGTATTGCAAAAGGGTTTGAATGATGTCATTGTTCTTGGTCCTACACTACGTTATAAAACTTATTTACATTTAAATCTTGAAAACATTCCGAATTACAGTGCTGAAGTATCTTGGATAAAAGTTAATAATATTCTTTTCAAACCAAAATTAGTTATTCAAATAGACCGTGATTCATATGGTAATCCTATTTTTGGTTTAATAAAGCATATTTTGTATAATGGCGATGACGATATTTTTATAATTTATATGCTGTTGCAATGTCATGGCATAAATAAGCACTATGAGGCTTATGTCATTGACAAATTATAACTACACAAGAATATAATATAATTAATATTAAACAATTATACACACATTGCCTACAATTATTCATAAAGGCGGCGATGGTAATCAATATATAAGCAACATGAACCAAGATTAACTTACTAGATATAAGTATAAATTTATATAATTATATAACTTATGGAAAGATATGTATAAGCGTTAGCATAAATAGATATTGTATAACATGCATTCTTTATTATTTTATTAAAAATAATTCACTCTGTATATATGTACACTAAAATATGTATAAATAAATAGATATTTTATAACATATATATTCTGTATTACTTTATTGAATATATATAACTTACATATGATGATACGTGTGTTCTTGTCAGGAATTTCATTATTTTTTTGTAAAATTATCTATAAAAATCCAAATGACTTATTTTGACAAAGGCTTCTATTTATAAATATTATTAAGAAGCCTTTATCAAAATAAGTCATTTGAATTTTTAGATAATTTTACAAAAAAATAATGAAATTCCTGACAAGAACACACGTATCATCTAATATATGTGAATTTGTACGAAAATTTGTTGCTATGATAAATTAGTTATTAACATAACAATATTTAATAATTAATAATAAAAAAGTACCTATGAAAATACTAAAATTCTGGTAAAGCACTCGTATATTAACTATTAATATATGTGCATTTATGTGAACATAACCAATATAACCATTTGTTCGTGGATAATCTTAAAAATTTAGTAAATAATACTTGAAAAGAAAATGTAAATAATAAAAAAGTACCTATAAAAATACTAAAATTCTGGAAAAGAGCTCGTATATTAACTATTAATATACGTGCATTAACGTCAACGTAACCATCTATTCGTAATTAATAATAAAAATTTTGTGGATAATACTTGAAAAGCAAACGTAAATATACTCAAATTTATAAGCAATTTGCGTGATTTTGTAATAAAGCACGGACTGCGGTATGTAGTAATATTATTTTTATACTGATAAATGTAGTTATATTCAGTGATACGCAATATAGCATATATTAATTATGAAGAAATTCTTATTAGGGACGGACATAAAAAATTCTTACATTAACGACAAAGCATGTATATTAACTATTAATATACTGTTCTCTCAGTATAAATGCAAAATAAACAGTGACACAGGCAATAGACACAGAGTTTCCGTCACGTTGGAAATTCTGTGCCTATTGCCTGTTGCCAACCAATCATAGCATTCGAATTTTTTAGATTGTAATTATAACGATTTTTTGGCTAGGTTCTTCTCACATATTCGACTGTGATTGGTCAATTTCTTAAAGATTACGACTTAAATCAACGGTTACGGCCTCTATAAATCAGCCTTTACTGTTCCTATTGCCTGTTGCCTGGCATTGTGCAAGGGACTTAATTAAGGCTAGACATGGCATGTATTTTCCGCGTAATGCGTAACCGCGTAACCAATTAGAAGCGTTTCGCATATTCGCGCTTCTGATTGGTTACGCGATACGCGTTACCCGGAAAATATCAGAACATGTAACCGCACCCTGAAAGAAAGATGCATGGTAGCGCAAGACTAACTCGTAAGTAAATTTCAGTTGCGGGCTAATATAAGCTAGAGTACCTATAATAAAAGTTAGGACACCGTTATAGCCTTGCCTCACTCCCACTTACTTCTTGGCTGAATCATTTATAGGAACTCTAATATAAGCAGGCCTCCGGCGAACCAAAATCATGACATTCGCAAGACATATCTTTGCTAGTAATACAACGTAAGACAAAGGGTGTCAAAAATAAAAGTAACCACCCGAATAGAGGGGGTAGATTGGGTCAAACTGAAAAGAAAAGTCTTGTACCATTTTGCAAAATTCGCAATAGTTAACGAGTTATTAAATAAAACGTCTGAGCGAATGCGCGCACAAGGAGCAATAGAGGCGGGCCTCGGCGGCTGGCTGGGCTGGCACGGTGCCCGGCGCGCGGCGAGCGGCGGGGGTCGAGAGACGAGCGGCGAGCGGGGCGCGGCGTGGCGCGGCGAACGTCGAGCGACAGATGTTATACACTGCGACGAAAAAGTATTAGAGCCAGCCCATACTAAACTTACGATAATTCCTTCGCGTAAACGGGATTTTGTAGTAACTTACAATAATTTACTCCGCGTAAACGAGTGAATTATCGTAAGTTACTACAGAAGTAACGCGCTCGCGTAAACGTAAGTAACAGTAGGTAGCACACGTATTGGCTATTGCATAGGCATTGCCGTAACGTCTTACGCCTTAGATAATATTAATTAGTTTAGCTTGAATTATGTGTAATAAAAACATTTAATTTTAGTAAATTTAATTATTTTGCATGTCAAAGTTTACGAGGTTTACCACAAGCCTTACTTTAACTTTTGTTTATGTTATAATAACTTTAATGGTGCGTGTCCACCTGCGAGTAAAACTCTCGAGAGTAGCTCTCGAGATTGATTCTCGCAAATGGACATATTCCTAAAGAGTACCTATAACGGAGAATGAATCGCAGCTCTCGGCGAGCGAACTTTTCAAGACCTATTCGCAAATCGACACGACGTTATTTTACTCTCGGAGATCAGCTCGCCAAGCTCGAACGCTGTTCGTATTTTGAGAGCTACATGATGACACAAAGGAACTTATTGAATAATGCGGAAATCATGAACCATTGTAGAATACTACTGTGACAGAAATAAAAGTTTTTTTAATTTTTATGTTTTGCAAATAAAGTGCGAAAAATTCATAATTTAAAAAGAATTAGATAAGAATATTTTTAATACATTCTCTGCTTATTACATGGTCAATAATTAGTAACACTTTAGTTTTACATATTTTGCACGTTTTAGTTACAGCGTTGAAATTAAATACATTTTTACATCGCAAATTAAGTACATTAAAAAAAAAATTATTTAATATTTACATGTAAAAATCTAACATCAAGATATTTCGCAAACAGAAAACTAAATAATAATATCGCACTATGTATTCCACTTCACAATTTGTAAGTCTGTAGAAATTTTTAATTGTTGGGAATCTTCAATCTTAAGCTCTCTAATTTAGAGCAGATCCGACACCTGCGATCAATCCATTGCTTGACCCAGAAGGTCTTTTTGTTGTTATTTAACAACCTTTTTCTTTTTAAAATAATGCTAGCCACTATAGTAGCCGCAAGTCTCTTCGTTTACGAGACATTATAATGTCACCACTCTCAGAGATCGACTAAAAAAGTACGTAAGTGGACACAGTTTTGAGAGAACTGTCCGAAAGAATACTCTCTGGATTCTCACGAGATGCTCGCAAGAGTACAATGTTAGAAAAATTACTCTCAAATGGACAGTGTCAGAATAACTCGAGAGCTACTTTGGAGAGTTTTACTCGCAGGTGGACACGCCTTAAAACTCTCGAGAATATCTCTCGAGAGTTATTCTGACACTGTCCATTTGAAAGTAATTTTTCTGACATTGTATTCTCGCGAGCATCTCGCGAGAATCCGAAGAGTATTTTTTCGGAGAGTTCTCTCAAAACCGTATCCACTTACGTATTTTTTTAGTTGATGTCTGAGAGTGGTGACATCATAATGTCGCGTAAACGAAAAAACTTGCGACTGCTATAGTGACTAGCATTATTTTAAAAAAGAAAAGGGCGATCATGGCGCAGAAAGACATGCGCTGCTCTAACGAGATGAAGATCCGAGTTCAAATCCGACCGAAAATTGTCCGCGGTTTTTATTTGATCGCCACCTCTCGGAAGGGTTAATGGCAACCCGCCGAGAATGTATCTCTAAGAAAGCAGAAGGGAGGCCTCGGATTTTATCCAGGCCGAACTTCAGGAGGCTATGGCTTGAACTTGAGCTATAGTGCCGTTGAAACAATAAAAAGACCTTCTGGGTCAAGCAATGGATTGATCGCAGGTGTCGGATCTGCTCTAAATTAGAGAGCTTAAGATTGAAGATTCCCAACAATTAAAAATTTCTACAGACTTACAAATTGTGAAGTGGAATACATAGTGCGATATTATTATTTAGTTTTCTGTTTGCGAAATATCTTGATGTTAGATTTTTACATGTAAATATTAAATAATTTTTTTTTTAATGTACTTAATTTGCGATGTAAAAATGTATTTAATTTCAACGCTGTAACTAAAACGTGCAAAATATGTAAAACTAAAGTGTTACTAATTATTGACCATGTAATAAGCAGAGAATGTATTAAAAATATTCTTATCTAATTCTTTTTAAATTATGAATTTTTCGCACTTTATTTGCAAAACATAAAAATTAAAAAAACTTTTATTTCTGTCACAGTAGTATTCTACAATGGTTCATGATTTCCGCATTATTCAATAAGTTCCTTTGTGTCATCATGTAGCTCTCAAAATACGAACAGCGTTCGAGCTTGGCGAGCTGATCTCCGAGAGTAAAATAACGTCGTGTCGATTTGCGAATAGGTCTTGAAAAGTTCGCTCGCCGAGAGCTGCGATTCATTTTCCGTTATAGGTACTCTTTAGGAATATGTCCATTTGCGAGAATCAATCTCGAGAGCTACTCTCGAGAGTTTTACTCGCAGGTGGACACGCACCATTAAAGTTATTATAACATAAACAAAAGTTAAAGTAAGGCTTGTGGTAAACCTCGTAAACTTTGACATGCAAAATAATTAAATTTACTAAAATTAAATGTTTTTATTACACATAATTCAAGCTAAACTAATTAATATTATCTAAGGCGTAAGACGTTACGGCAATGCCTATGCAATAGCCAATACGTGTGCTACCTACTGTTACTACATTTACGCGAGCGCGTTACTTCTGTAGTAACTTACGATAATTCACTCGTTTACGCGAAGGAATTATCGTAAGTTTAGTATGGGCTGGCTCTAATACTTTTTCGTCGCAGTGTATAACATCTGTCGCTCGACGTTCGCCGCGCCGCGCCGCGCCCCGCTCGCCGCTCGTCTCTCGACCCCCACCGCTCGCCGCGCGCCGGGCACCGTGCCAGCCCAGCAAGCCGCCGAGGCCCGCCTCTATCGCTCCTTGTGCGCGCATTCGCTCAGACGTTTTATTTAATAACTCGTTAACTATTGCGAATTTTGCAAAATGGTACGAGACTTTTCTTTTCAGTTTGACCCAATCTACCCCCCCTATTCGGGTGGTTACTTTTATTTTTGACACCCATATATATATATACAAAATAATATTTTCCAAAGTAAGATGTAAAGATGTATATTTTTCAAATATTAAAAAAATCTTTCAAACAATGATGAAACAATTATTGCTGATTGGGTTAAACATATTTCATTTTTCGAAGCAATACTTCTAAAAGATTTTACAAATAATATTGAATATATTTATTTGCAATCTTTTAAAAATATTTTTGAAAATATTTTTCTGACATGATCTGACGGACATAAAAACATTCTAAAACTATTTTTGTAAGTTATTTTAATATATATATATTCCTAAAAAACATTTAAAAAATATTTTAAAAATATTTTGTGCTGTATATGGATTATTATTAAGAAACGTGGTTGTCAATATAAAACATGTATATAACTTGAAAGAAAAGTATTTCTTGATCTATACAACTTTTGCTTCCTCATAAAGAAAGCTTTGTTTTCGTAAATTTCGTATTTGAACCTTTGATTGCGTATAAAGTTGGGTCTAATCAACCAAATTTAAAAGAATTATATATGAAATAGGGGAAGAAGAAACCAAAGAAAACATTGTTTTTTTGAGTTTTTGATGCTAATATGTTCAGAGTGTTCTAAAACGTCGAAATATTGCATTAAAAAAAAATGTCTGTATGTATGTGTGTGTGTGTGTGTGATGATTTGATGTCCGTGGTTGCTCTAACTTCCGCAAATATTGAGATATCGGGCTTAATTTTTTTTTAATCGATAGAGTATCATTTAAAGAAGGTTGGTATTGAATTTGGCAATAATCGGTAAAAAGGTTCTTTTTTTTTAAATTTGAAGTTTTTTAGAAATGCCCGTGGTTGCTCTAACTTTTTTTATTCTTATGGTGAAAATATCTTAAATTTCTCATCTATTTCTGAAATTTTGTATATATATACGCGTTTGTATAGATTTAATTCACATTAAATCTATACAATTTATTTCACAAGATTTAATTTACATTTAAGGAGGTTCGATCATTACTTGTGAGTCAAAAATGCGACTGAAATAAATGTCATTACAGCAATCCCGAATTATATGCAATATTAGTATAATGAATTGTAGATGTTACTTACGTAATATATTCATCGTCAATTATTAGTGTATAGAATATTAACTATTAAGGTGCGAATTCATGGGACGCTCGTTTCAGCCAGTTTCAGCGAATCGCGAGATCACGTGATTTCGATATGACGCTAGCGTCAAGCAAAGAAAGCTGGATTTCCTCAGCTTTAAACGTCAAAGCCAAAGCAGCGCGAAGACGCCGAAATTTTGACGCTGTTTTCCTTTTCATGAATTTCAATTGACGCCGGCGTCACGTGTGGTCATGCGACCTTCTTTTCGCTGAAAATGAGCGTCGAGCGTCAGCATGAAAAGGCACCTTTATATTAGAGCGTCAAACGACTTCTTGGAAATACATTTGGCAACGTTGCGTTGCGCTTCAGTGACCGGCTATGGCGAGTGACAGACAACGAAACGGTTTCGTGAGCGCGAAAAGCGAAGAACGCGACATTGGGCAGTAATATCGTCGAGAAGCCGCGGTCGTTCGCATTATCCGGCGAGAACTGCAGGATACTCGCCCGGCGAGGGAGCACACGTGCGACTCTCGCGCATCTTCGCATCGTCGTATATGTTATATTCAGCGTGCACACGGAGATCGGAGTAACAACCGACCTGAGTCAGGAGTTGATCTCTCGTTACCTCGACGCGGAAGCGTGCCCGCGCGAAGGATAGGAGCGACCGAGGAGGAACGGCGAGGAAGACGAGAAAAAGTGAGAGGTAATCGCCGTCGCGTAACCGCCGTTTAATTATGACGACCCGGACGACGATATCGAGAAGCTGCCGCATATACAGTGGGACAGTACGGCGGTTCCCGGGCCATCCGGCTGCATGTTCCCCGGCGAGATGACACCGTTGGAATGCCAAATAGCCGGTCATCCCTTCAATGGCGAGAAACAAACTATCGGTATGTAGGTATGCAGACGGATTGAAGAGGCTCGGAACCGATATAAAGGCCAATTTTGTACAAAAAGATAATCAAGTCAATAGAGAATGTTCTTGTTGCTAACAAACGAAGACACACGGCATATCGAAAACCAGGTAGATATATAAAACATGTAATATGCGATACCTATCAACATAACTTCTTTAATTTCTTGAACTGTGCTTATTAATTCTATTTATTCTTTTTATATAGCTGAGAGAATAATACTGGGCGTCGACTGATAGATTTGCACTTCGCCGATGAGTTATGTGGTGCAAGTCATGTAACGTTCCAACATCGCTGCGGCATGTAACGAAAGAGGATCGTATTGGACTTGCCAGCATCTTTTACATCACTTGCCAGCTATGTCAGAGGATATGTGAAATTTTCGAAACCAACATACACAGTCAACACCAAAGTTGTTATCGGTTAGTAACAAGTGGATTTTTTTAGCATGATTTATTGAGAAAATTTGATTTTATAGTAATTACTTGTTATTATAGGAACACTTGAAAGGAATGGTGTAAATTCAAGAAAGATTTCGAAAATTATAAGCATAAATTACAGCCTGGCGGAAAGGGACTGACGGGTCAAGAATTGAAAGCGTCTATCCAAAAAATCTTCGTGTTAATCTTATTTTAGTTGATACTACATGATTGTATTTTGTGAGATATTACAGAATATGTTATCTGCTAAATAAAAAATAATAGTAGTTCTAAAAATGTAATTTCCTTGAATTATTGTCCCATTGCATTTTCCAAAATAAAATGTACTAAAAAATCTACAAAAATTCACGCAGAATTGTTTTGTGGGATATTACAGGATGTTATCTGCTAAATAAAAATAATAATAGTTATAAAAATGTAATTTCTCTGAATTACTGTCTTATTGCAATTTTCCAGAATTTGATGCACTAAAAATTCTTCAAAAATTCACGTAAAAATAAATGTATTTTTTTTAAATTAGTTCTTTCGGATGAGAGAAATTTAGTGTCTTCAGCTCCGTCCCGGAGTTATATAGCACAGAGAAATAGATGTCAGGCAAAATGAGGTTAGATTCGCATCAGCTGTTGCGCTGCGGCGTTGTCAAGTCTGTCACTGCCAATTCGATCCGCGAGGTAAAAGTACTTTGTAACAATAAAGCCTTTTATTACTCGAAAGCCAACTTAAAGCCTTAATTTTTTTATATGATTTACATAAACACTTCACACAAATAATTGCAAAACTTGAGCAATATTGACCGTATAGTTTTTTTGTAATATTATTCAGAAGTTGACCTCTTTTAGCCTATACCCTCATGGAGAAAGTCGATCCGAGGTAGATTATCACTGGTTTAGTACACACTTAGCCAACTTAGGACTTTGAAAAACTAACATTTGATAGATGAAACATCAAGGATTGTGTAAAGACTTTAAAAATCGGACTTTACCGTGTGGATTGAAGGTTTTATCGTCACAAAGTTCAGGTCCCAGCGTAGAATAAGCGATTCCCGAGTCGTTGACGCTCTCATATCCCAGTATATGTTTGTTAATATGCTATAGGGTAGACCGGGGCACGCACCCGTCATTCCCAAAACGTGTTAGTGTATGCCCATCTTTAGTGTGTTTACAGTCTTAAGATTGCGCCAGCCGTGTTGACGTAAAATCAACTTGAAAGTTTTTTGCGACCGTAAGTAAAATTTTATTGTCTAATATTCAACGTACTGGACATGAAGCTTATGTTTTTTCAGAATAGACCTTTATATTATCTTAAAGTATGTACTTTTACCTACCGCGTGCAGTACCTAACTTTACACGAATATCTCAAACGTGTCGGACATAAGGCTGTTTGAAGTAAAAAAATGCCCTCGGGGCACGTTGTCACAAATTTGATGGGGCACGTTGTCACTACAAAAATAATACGTTAATTTAAAAATTTTAATGTCATAGGTGCAATTGAGATATGGTGCGCTCCTACAAACGGAAAACTGCGAGAGTAGTCGATCTCGAAGTAATTCGTCTTGCCGTTAACGATGTGAAGGAGAAAAAAGGTTCAGTTCTCAAACTGTTGCCAAGGAATATGGAATCAACTATCGAACACTTTATCGATATTGTGACAAGTTTGATGCACCGCAGCAACAAATCGCATCACTAGAAAATACAGCAGAAACCCCATCTCCGCCTCGAGATTCAGGTCAAGAGAAATCATCAAGGGCATTTGTTCCAAAAAGCGTCTCAAAAACTCCAGAAAGTTTTGGTTATGCCAAGTCGAAAATGGTGAATATTATATTTTTCCAATCACCCCTATGGTAAAGAAACAAATTTTACGTATGTACTTTCTTACAAATAAGTTTTCAAAAATATTTTGTTTAATCACCGACATAATTATAAAAGAAAAAATGTTTATCAATAAGTTGCGCATTCAAGTGGAATTCTTGCCTATTTAGATTAAAACAAAAACTTCGTGCTTTTTGTACTTTTTTGAAATAAAATAAATGTTTCTGTGAAGAATTTTACTTTTTTACATTGCAGCGCACTATAATATATTGATATTTACGTTATATACAGTTTGGATTACATTTTGCATGCAATTACATTTGATGTGACAACGTGCCCCGGACAACAAGCGACCTGTCGTTATTTATTGTTATGTAACAACTGTAGAGTAACAATCACACAAAATTCGATACTGTCTAATTGAAGCTGAGGGTTCACTCGAAATTTTGGCATATCAAAGTACTCTTAAATATTGAATGTAAAAAATACAAAAAATATTGAACAAAATGTGTGACAACGTGCCCCGGTCTACCCTACACTAATAATTGACGAAGAATATAGCACGTAAGTAGCATCCACAATTCATTATACTAATATTGCATATAATTCGGGATCGCTGTAATGACATTTATTTCAATCGCATTTTTGACTCACAAGTAATGATCGAACCTCCTTAATTCACAAGATTTAATTCAGTTTTCCTAAGCGCGCACGCGATCGCCAATTTAAACATCAAAATACAATATGCTGTCGATAATGAAAAGGAATCGAATTAAATCTCGTCATTCTATATATATAAAAGCTATTTAACGTATGCGCACACGTGCGTAATATATATAAATTGATATATCTCAAAATAAATTGAAACAAAGTAAACAAACAATTAAATTGATTAAATAGACATAAGTACTAATGGATAATACACTAGTTAACACAAAATTATCGAAACATTCAATTTATATCAAAATTTCGCATATTTTCAAGTACCTAAACGTATTTCCACGAAAAATTGTATTAAAAAAATTTTTTTTATTTCTCTAAGGCCAAAGTCTCTACTTTAATCTAAATTACGGTTAGATTTTGATTTTATCCTCCCTCTTTCCGCCATCTCTTCAAAAGTAAAAACGTGTTTTTTATCCAAAAAATTGCATAATTTGCCGCAGTCTACAGCGTGGAATAAATTTTTTGCGCAAATGACATGATAACCATCGTAAAATATGAACATACGCTTACTTAAAATTATGCAAAATTTTGATATAGGTAAATTGAGTGTTGAGATAATTGCGTTGACTAGTGTATAATGTAATAATTAATATATGTATGATATCATAGAAACTCACTCATGATCCTTGAAACTTTTAGGTGGCACATATTTTGTAAAAGATAATCTCGCACAAATATCAGCATAATCCTGGTTGCGTCGTTCAAATTCCTCACAATGTGCGGCTAAATGAGCGTTAACAAAGCAAACGGATGTATTGTGAATGCAACAACTTACTGCAACACCACCTTTATTGCCCTATAAGAATTTGCAATTAAAATTTAAACTTAATCAGTCTATTAAAATTACGTTAAAAGCCCTCCATTGCCCTTGTTCAGCAAACGAACGTTAGTGCTTTCGTACAAGCGCCGTGCCGCACAGTTCATACTATTTTACAGCTACATCATGCTGTATAATATATATTGTAACAGAAAATGCAATATGTTGTTTATTAAAAGGTGGTCCTTTCGTGAGAACAAGTATTAGATAAGTACCTAAATTTGATATATGTTAAATATACAGTAATAAGGGACATGTGTACGAAAAATCAAGTGAGGTTACCGACACTTTACAAAAAATAAGTCATTCTAAATGTGCGTTCGCGGAGCGTGCCATTGTCATTCTATCCTTGTTTACATCTAATGAACGAGAAAGATAGAATGATGCAAATCGCCACGGCCGAGGTTTTCAACGAATAATACATGTACTTAGCGATCGGATTAATACATTATTCATGTCTTAAAATATTCCCTGAAGTTTCCGGATTTCGTACATACCTTGAAAATAAGGGCTTGCCGAATGTTTTGCTCTGATATATAAGGTTAAATAAGTAGTGGATCCAATCGCATATTGCTTTACTCGTACTGTCATGCCTGACCTAAACTAAATCGAGTCCAACCGCACTACTATTGTGATATTTTTTTAATTACTAAATAATTAAATGCGATTAAATCGTGCGTGTAAAATCATGTTATATTATTATAATTATTGGGATGTTGTGTAATGTTTGTCACTGTTTGTTTTCAATTACCTCATGACGGACTGTTACTTGACTAACTGGGTCCGTGAAAGGACCACCTTAACATTTATAATATATTCTTTAAACAGTGAAAATTTTATGAATATATATGAATAAAATTGTCAATATAAAAAGTGCGACGCAGAGTGACGCATTCTTTCTTATATCATAACAAAAATTATAAAGCATTTCCTATTCCTCAGTCCTATTACTCGTGTCCGAGCGTGGTGACTTCTCTTCATATACATGTGTTGTGCACGTGGATTATACACATTGTATATGGAACCTACAGTTTAACGCCGATTTCGAACGGCACGCCGATTTCGAACGGCAATTTTTTAGAGAAGTTTTCGTGGCAAGACATACTCTCGGTGGTTGCCATTGCCTTCCGAGAGGAGAACGAGCGAATAAAATTTTCTAGCTCTACCGGGAATCGAACCCAGGACCTTTGGCTCAATAGACCAGTGCGCTGTCTACTAGGCCACGCTCGTCCTCAGTATATTATAAAGCATAGACAATAAAAAAAGATTTAGCTACTCATAGCTGCTCCTTGCAAAATATCAAACCACAATGTGGTGGCGCCTAGTAGTAGAATCAAGAGACATAATAATGTCTCGCGCCAAGTATACGCGAAGCGACACACCGCGTATATTACTAGTTCATAAGATTAGTAATGACAATAGATAATAGCTTTGTCTTCTTTATTTATTGTTATTTGTTTATTTATCGCAGTACCTATGTCAATTGTGTATGTATGGTTTGTCAACAGCTCAATAATGCCTTACAGTTAGTTCTTTGTCTTAAGCCGGTTCTATAATACGTTGCAAACAAAAGCAACTGCTAGTTGAAAAGTGTAATTTCCACGTAGCGGTTGTCAACTGCGGTTGTCAAAAGAGAGTTGGCAAACTTAATTTTTTTGACGACAGTAACTGATGGTAATCGGCAATCAAAATTAACACTTTTCAACTAGCAGTTGCCATCGTTTGCGACGTATTGTAGAACCGGCTTTAGTTCAACGCGAATAGAAGCACAATGTATTCGAGAAGTATAAGTCGCCGCGAAATTCACGCAATTATTTTCGAAAATAAAAGTAAATAAGAGCATGTGCGGAAGCAACGTGTTTTAAATTATGGCATCGATTTATTTAATTTGAGTGAAGATGAAAATATAAAAAAAAGAACTAGTAATGTATATGAGAAAGGATTTTTTTCATACATATTATACTTTAATAAATGGAGAAGTAGCATGCGTATTAATAAACCTTTTTATCTAAAAATAAATAATATATATCTGCCCTATTAGATCCGCCATTGTTTTTCGTAATTTTGACTTTTTATTCGTAATCTGCGATTTCAAAAACCCCTGTATACCAATTTTCGCCTAAATCTGATATTTTTTAAATATAGGGGAGTGCTGTGTACCTTGGGTACAGCTGTACGTTGGAACACTCTATCATAATCAAATGGTGTTTGCATTTGGCAACAGTTTATGGTGCCAATTGTTGAGTTATTTGATAATCTTTTTAAATCTGTAGTTTTGCATTGTTGCGATTATTTACACGTAATTAGTTATGTTGAGTTTTGTATTTCATGACGTTTAAAGTAAATTTATTGGAGGTCCCCCGTAGCCCTCGGCGGGGGAACAGGCGGATAAGTGGTAGGAGAGTGAAAGGAGATGAAGGGAGAGATTGAGATGTAAGGAAGATGTTGGATGAAGAAAGTAGATAGAAAAGTGCGAAAGGAAAACGGGAGAATAGAGGTGAAGCGGAAGGTGGTCTGGAGGAGACGGGAAACGTTGGTAAAGAGGCACGTGGAAAGTGAGGTTAGGGAGAAAGACGGGATTGAAGGAACGGAGGTAGCAGCCCAGGTTAAATGATGAGGAGCGAGTTGGCAGCATAGAGTATCGATCGGGCAATCGATCGACTTGTCACGAGACAGAGGGATCGTCGATGGTGGCGCGGCAGGTGCAGAACGGAGCAGAGAGTCGTCTTGACAGATCGATGGATCGAACGATCGAAGGGGTCGGCTATATAGACAGGTGATAGAAAGAGAAGGACAGAAAACGACGGAGGAGTGGAACGAGAAAGGAGAGGAGGTGCCGAGCGTGCGTGAGCTGGATTTTGGAGGCAAGGAGAAAGGAAGGAAGTAGATTAAGGGTGGAGATGGACGAGGATAAATCGGTGGAGACGAGGGTAAGAGAAAGAGAGGAGAATGAAAGAAGAAAGGAAAGAAGAGAGGAGGAAATTAGGAGTTGGAAAAGGACGGAGGAGGACGAGATTACGAAAAAGATGGAAGAGAGTCTGTTTTCGGAAGGATTAAAGGTAAAGGTGGAGGTGAAAGAGGTAAGCGTGATAGGTCAGAGAGGAGAATGGGTGACGATAATAGTAAAGATGGGGAGTTAAGAGGATAAGTGAAGGGTATTAGATGCAAGGAGAAAGGAAGGGAGCAGATTAAGGGTAAAAATGGATGAGGATAAATCGGTAAAGACAAGGGTATGGATACGGACGAGGACGAGGACCATAGGTAGAAAGGAGAGTAAGAGGGAAGTAGGATGTGGAAAGAAAAAAGGAAGGGAGATTGAGAAAGAAGTGGCAGGGGAAAAGGAGGGGAGAAGGAAAGGGAAACAAGATGAAGGTATAACACAGTTTCCAGAGCGAAGGTAGAATAAGGAGGGAAGACGGTGAGCGAGAGGAGGGAGAGAGACGGAGAGAAAGAGAAAGAGCAGTGGCAGAAAGAAGGAAAGCAAAAAGGTGGCTGAAGCAAGGAAGGCGGAAGGAGATGGCCGGATGGAAGACGAAGAGAGGGGAAATGAAATGTAAGGTCGCTATGGCCAGGACGGGATAAGAGGCTTGATTGTTTGTTTCAGAGCGAAGACAGAATAGGAAGGAGAGGAGGCGGCGAGCAGGAGGAGAGAGAGAGAGAGAGAGAGAGGAAAAGAAGGGGGAGAATAGTAGCAGAGGGAAGGAAAGTGGAGAGGTGGTTAAAGCAAGGAAGGCGGAAGGAGATGGCTGGATAAAAGACAAAGGGAGGAAAAATGAATTGTAAGGTCGCATATGGCCAGGGCGCGAAGGGGAGTTTTTGTAAGAGGTTTGGTTACGTTCCTCACAAAAACGCCTTGTAAACCCTGCGGTGATATACAATAAACTTATCTAAGTAAATTTTTTAAAATTTTTACTGTAATTTTTGTAATTTTTTGTAATAAAGATATTGTTATCAATCAAAGATAGTAATAATGTGTCAAATATGTAGAATAATGTAGTAAATTATTTATAACCTCTTTTCTAACCGTTGTTCGGGGCGGATTAATCGACACACAATTATTATGGAACGCAAAAAATATAAACCTTTTATTACAGTAATATGTAGAGCGGTACAGAACAGAATGTGCTAGAATCGCAAATGTAGTAAAACAGCAAAGTCGAACAGAAAGACCAATGCAAGAGTACAACTTCAAGAAGTAAAAAGACAGCCAATAGGAAAGCTTAAAACCCTAGAATAGTTCGGATAGTCCCTATACAGTAAGGCAGCAAACTCAAACGGGGTGAATTCTAAATTCCAATACTAACCTATAAACTATCAACAAATTTTTTATTAAAAATTGGTTTCTATGTACCTTGAAACATGAAGGTTGATGTACCTTGAAACGCTATTTCAAAAGTATATTAGCTGATTGTTATCTTTATATAACCTTTAGTTATTTGTTTAACAACAATTTTTTTCATTTTTAATAACAGCTCGAATTGGTAGCTATTTGTTTGTATTATAGCTACCATGCCACGTAATAAACGTGGAATAAAAAAGCTAAGACTAGATACTGAAGCTCTGATATCTATCTGCTGCAAATGCAGTTTTAGGAACTGAAACGACAAAAGTATCTCACTGAAAGAAGCAACAAAAATATGTAATGTAAAATTTTATTGTTCGTTAAAAGATGCTTAAATAATTTATTAGAATTAAGCGTGACGTATTTTTCATTTTATTTCTATTTTTGCCCTTTTGTTTTATTTTATTAATAAATATTTTATTAGAGAGAAAAAAGTAAAAGCAATTAAGAAAAACACGCAAGGTTACTTATCAAATTTATGAAATGAAAGAATGACTGTTTTTATTTATGATAATAATGATTTATCTCGCCAGATTTGATTTCTTTTCAGTTTAATAATTTACCAAAATGTAACTAAATTTAATAAAATATTATATTTCTTTGAAAAAATTTACATTTCTTAAAAAAATTAAAATTTTTTAGTGTTTCGAGGTACAATAAAAGTGTTCCAAGGTACATTAGGCTTCTGTACCTTTCTCCAAAGGCTAGTTGGCGCCCTTCCGGACCCTTTGGGGCTCGGTGGGAGCCTTCTAGTACGGGTTTTGCGAACCCGGAGTGCCCGAGTACATCAGTACCGTAATCTGCGGCATCTCTAAGAGATGTGGACCAGGGGACCGGGGAGTCCTTTTCAGGACTCGTGAGGTAGGCGGCCTCTATAAAAAGTCCGCCCGGTCGGACCGTGAGGGACAAGCTAGCGTGGCTAGCTCCGTTACTCGACCGTCTTATGGGAAGAAAAATCCGGACAGAAAACC
Organism: Temnothorax americanus; assembly: GCF_048541705.1. Classification (NCBI taxonomy): domain Eukaryota; kingdom Metazoa; phylum Arthropoda; class Insecta; order Hymenoptera; family Formicidae; genus Temnothorax; species Temnothorax americanus. The sequence goes on from NW_027509787.1 coordinate 675,544, forward strand.
GGGGGTCCGGCTGCCCTGCTTAGGAGACGGGCTAGCTTCGGCGAACCAGTCTCCAATAGCTGGTAGAAGTTGGCGGCCCTGACTTCAATCGCCCGGTCGGCCAGGACCGTATGCTCGTATCAGACTACGGATTGGGATTGAGATTGGATTGAAATTTGATTAATCAGAGCAAAGTTTACTAAACTTGATATCAGTTTTCTCTGTTCTGATTGATTAAACTTCAATCCAATATCAATCCCAATCCGTAGTCTGATACAGACTTTAGGGAGATTGTGATTCTCCCACCGGCCAACAGGATTAGGTGAGCCTATCCTGCATCCATTGCACGCCGGTGCTCCGGCAGGATGGGAGATTGCGGGCTCACCGAAGATCGCTCGGGCCGCTCAGAAATGATCCGAGTTCGGAGCCGGGCGACCCTGAGAGGGAGGACCAACCGGGCCACCCGGACGTACTCCGGGGTTAGGACCGGTGGTGTCCTGCCGCCGAACGTAAGGGCTGGCGGCGCGTGTAAATAGTCCATCGGTCGGCGACTGCGACAATTGGGGCAACATCCTGTGCCCTGTCCTCTCGCAGGCGGCGCATCGAGTTCGCTCGGCCGGATCTCTCGCTTAGCACGCGGGAGGAGTATGGTGGGGGTTCCCCCTATTCAAAGTCGGCCGATGGGCGGCGGATTTTAGGCCGGTCGCCCTGACGGGTAAGCCGATGGAGGGGTCGCAGCCTCCTTCGCCCCAACCGTCCAGGAGACCCCCCGCGTGGCGGCGCCCACCGCAATGTCCCGAAGGTCGGAGGTCGGAGATCCCCGAAAGCCCACAAGAGGAGGCTAGCCTCGCGCGTGGGTGAGTAAAGGGCCTGGAGTCTCGTGTCCCCGATGGAAATTCCGGGGGCCAAAGACATACGCCCCTCGGGGGAACTCAGGGCCCGGTCAGTCCTACGGGATTGGTCGGTGAGGGCATGCCCGGCTGGCGGAGCTGCGCTGGGTTGTGGGGTCTAAACCAGAAATGTCTACCAAAAATATGGGGAAAGGGGTAATAAAAATAAAGCGGTCTCTAGTGCGGCCTCGATGTCGTCGTTGTCGTCGTCGCCGAAGCCGGGCTCCACGGAGGAGTTTAAAAAGGCGATGGAGGTCTCGCAACCACGTGGTTCAAGGGCCACACGGAGTGCGCCCAGAAATGCGCAGCAGATCCGACGCAGAAGCCCTCAAAGTCGACCAAGACGAAGATCTTGAAGTTGAAGCAGTCCAACTTCGTGGATAAACTAGAGGAAGCGAAGCGGATGTTTGACTCCGATCCAGAGGAGGCGAAGAGATTGAGGTAGTGTGCGACTAGATTTCCGTTCATACTGGAGAGCGCCACTGAGGGGCTGATAGCCGAAAAACTCTTGGATAGAGCAAAGTATTTTATGTATGAAAAAATAACCACCCCGGACGATACCTCGCAAAAGTGCGAAGAACTCAGGGCCTATTGTGATATTGGTTGGTGAAGTGATGGAGCAATTCAATGAGAGGTTGAGAAAAGCCACGGCTAAGTGGCATAAGACGGTGAAGAAACAGAAGAATGCAGAGAAGGAAGCTGCAGGCTACAAGGCCCGAATTGAGAAATTGGAGGCCCAATTGGTGGCGGGGAGTAAGACCCCCCCCCCAATGGGAATGGTGGTGGAGATTTTACCCGTCGTGCGTGAAGTAAAGGACTGCTCTGTCCAGACGGAAAATCTGACCAAGGCGACCACGAGCAAGGAGGATACGGGAGGGGTAATGGAGGTTTTCAACCGCAAAATTACGAAGCTTGCGGAAGAGGTGAACTCCTTTAAGAGGGCTATTGTAAAGGAGGGTAGTGCTGCTGGGAGAGATATTCGGGGAGGAGTCGAAGGAGCCCTGGTCCCCCTCCGGCGGTTAGGAGAGATGCTCCCGTTTCCACCCCCGACTTATGCTGGGGTGGTGAGGGCGGGAGGGAGGAGGAGAGGTAGAGTGAAAGGTGGCGAGGAGGTTCCTATGGTGCCCCTTCGGTCTGAGAGGAAGATAGTGGGCCTGACCGAGTAACTGGCAGTGCGAGGAGGGCTCGGGTACCTGCTCCCACGAAGTCCGCGGCAGTCGGGGGGACAGATTACCTACGCACAGGCGATGAAGGTAGCGATGAAGGAGATCCCTTTGGGGGATATCGCGAGGTGCGCGTGGGTGGGTTGGACGATTTCGCGACCTCCAAGGATTTGGTGGAAGCGCTTTCCAGAGTGGGTGGGTGTCCCCTGGGGGGAAATCAAGTCGGGCCCGGTCCTGCGGTCTCCCCAGGGTGCGTGCGCCGTTTGGGCACAATGCCCCGTGGCTATGGCCAGTGCGGCGGTGAAGCAGAGGGGAAACCGCGTGGGGTGGATAAAAACCCACGTGGAGGTGCTGCCGCCTCGGCCCTTGAGGTGCTTTAAATGCCTCCGAATAGGACATGTCCGGTTAACATGTACCTCCACGGTGGATTACTCCAACACCTGCTATAGATGCGTCATCGGGGGTCACCGTGCCAGACTTTGTTCTGCAGCGTCCCCGAGATGTCCGCCTTGCGCGGCATGGCTGAGCACTGGCTGGTCGACGGGATGCGGCAGCACGAGTTGGGTGGGGGGACAAGAGCCACCAATACTCGGAGGAGGTACTCGAGTGATGGCTCCCCCTCCTTCTAAATAGGTGGCAATTGCCATCGAGATTGCGGGTCGAAGGGAACTTGGGTGAATTCCTCTTCGGGGTTTTCATCGCAGGTGCCCCTCCCCCGGCCCGCTGGGGTTCGGAATTCGGGACCCCTTTGGGGGTTTCGGGGCCCCCTGCCTTCTCTGGAAGGCACGGCGGGAGGAGGGCGTTTCATTGTGATCCGTCCTCCTCTCGGCCGTCCGGGGGGAGGGCGCATGGGCGGGGTCACCATGCGTCCTCAGCTGACTCGTCAGCACCCCCGGAGAGAAGCGGATGGCGGGTTGGGATTAATCCCCCCAATCCGCCACGAGTTTAGATCCGCCCCGAAGAATAGGGCATGAAGAGGAGGCTTCTCCTCCTCTCCACGAGATGGTATCCTCTTTGGATAGGCGTGGGGGGATTCCGGAAGTCATGACTAGTTCGTTCCCGGGTTCCTCCCTCAAGCGCAGAGTTGGGAATCGTGGGGGTTTTAACCGGTAGGCCATGCATGCAGGATCGACAGCGATGTGCATGCATGGAATCCGACACTCCCCCCGCCTTTCCCCGGAGGCGGGGAGTCTTTCCCTTCGGAGACCACTGGCTGAAACCAGGGCTCTTTACGGGTCCTGGTATTCCAGTAGTGAAAAATTTCCCCTAAAAAAAAAGGCTGCTGTACCTTGAAACAAAAATTCCATTTGTAAAAAAAGTGCTGTATTTTCTTACCACATGGTAATAAAAATTTGGGTTTTTTGTATACTAAAATACATAGGTATTGTACTTTAATAATATATATTTTTAAATTTTTTAGATTAAAACTGTGGCTCAAAAAAATAAAGAACTTAAGTGTTCCGAGGTACAACATCTTCCCCTATATGTTGAATTCGCCATTTTGTTTTTCGTAATTTTGACTTTTGATTCGTAATCAGCGACCTGTACGGTGTTGGTGCAGTTTTCTTAAATCAACAGTCTTATAAAAAAAATAGGACGAGACATTTTTTAACCGATTTATCGAACTGCCATAGTAAAGTTTGAGTTTGACAACAACACGAGTCGCGTCAACTGTATGCACGTATTTACTGAATTTGCTCTCCTCAGATATATTGTGCGTTAAAACTTGTAAAGTCTATAATCTAAAAATTGTACTAACGAAATTTTGGAAAACAACCATATAAATATAATCTAGATATTTAGGAGATCGTGTGGCGGTTGTGCGCGTCTCTACAGAACGGCTGCCCGACCACAGAGCAAGACGCACACAGAGGAAGCGTGCTCTTCCGCAAGCTACCCTCACGCGGGCTGGCGTCAACCCCCGCGCTCACCGCTAGAAGTCGCGGAAAAGAAGTAACAAACATAACTCGTAAGAGAAAAACAATCTGAGGAATATAAAAGAGGACCTAAGTCACCTTTCATCTCTCGGAGTGAGACGAGAAAACTCAGAGCTATCGAGAACCTCAGAGGCGGAGCACGATAGGAATTTTTGATAACCGAAATCATAGAATGCATGGAGCAACGCTCACCGACAGGCATAGCCCTGGTGAGCTTGTCGCCTCCACAGCTGGAATCGTAACTGACGCCTCCACCGTAGTAGTCGACACCAGAACGCCAGCCTCCGGACGAGAACGAGAACGTACCAGCACACAGTACGCTGATTTGCGTTAATACCAATACTTCCCCTCTGAAGAGGACGAGACTCCCATGGATTTACCTCACGCCGTAAAATATAAAAGTGCGGCGCTACACCAGCCCTGGTACAATCCGAGTTGACTCCCCTCGCCGGTCTCAACGTTATCGCCTTCACCGCCGAGAAAATTCTGTGAGAGAGCAACACAGACCTCCAGGTGCCCTAAAGCACACCCAAACAGAATTTAAGCAACTCTGTTAATATTGTACATAGTTAACATAGTATACTGTTACGCCCGTGCTGGACACTGAGTAGAGAAGTCGCGGAAAGCTGTGAAGCGCGCTCCTTGACAACGGGAGTTTGTTGATGGATTTATTGATTTTCTGTCTGGCGGATTTTTGGAATCCGCACGCGTTCTGTTTTACGAGCTTGGAATAAACGCATTTCTTAAGTTCTTTTGAGTTCTCTTTACTTTTGCGAGTTCCGCGAAATACGTGCGCGAGTGTGGAGTGCGCGATAGTGTTACGGCGGCGAGCTTACTCGACAAGCGTAACATTTTGGAGGCTCGTCCGGGATACGAAGCGACAAACGCAGTATCCCGAACAGGATGACGACCACGCACCCCCCGCCGAGGACCCGTTCGCAGGCCGCGGCGTCGGCAACAACGGAGGCGGGCGCGACCCATCCGCAGGATGCGGGGGCGACGGAGGCAGAGGCGGGTGCTTTCGAAGCTGTCTACTTGGAGCTTCAAAAGCTGCGTCAGGAGCGGCAGCTGGAGCAGAAGGAGCAACAGCTTTTCCGCAGCGAGTTGGAGGCTCGCCTAAAGGAACGCGACGCTGCGGTGGCACGTCTTGAGGAGCAACTCGCCGTACATCAGCTAAGTCCCTCCAATAATGTTTTTCGCGGCGAAATTTCGAATGAGGCGACGCGTGAGATAGGCGCGGGTGAGATCGCGTGTGCGGGGCGCGCCGCGTGCGGAAATTCGGTCGAGTTGCTGCGTGTGATGGGCACAGGCGAGAGCTCGTGTGCGGGGCGCACCGCGTGTGGAGGTTTGAGTGGGACGTCGCTCAGTTATAAATTAAAGCTTGACACGTTCGACGGGATTGTTCCTCTGCGCGAATATTTAACACAGTTCAATTTAATTGCGCAAGCGAATGGCTGGGAGGAATCTTCGAGAACCGTGGCTTTAGCGTCGAGCTTAACAGGGAAAGCGCGTGCCGTATTGGATGGGGTAACCAAATTCGAGAGCCTTCGCTATTCTGAATTAGAGGCTAGGTTAGAGTTGCGTTTTAGCGAAGCGCATATGTCTCAAACGTTTTACACCCAGTTCACTAATCGGAGACAAAAACCCGGAGAAGATCTGTCCGTTTTGGGAGGGAATTTATAACGTTTAGCGCGTTTAGCCTATTCGGAATGCTCGGCCGAGGTGCGGGATAAGATTGCGTGCACCCAGTTCGTTGCGGCGCTTTCTGACGGTTTCGTAAAACGAACTCTTCAGTTAGAGGGATTAACTTCCTTGAGAGCCGCCATAGAGAGGGCCATGGCAATAAAAGTCATCCAAGCGAATAGTTTTTCGCGGAAATTTGAAAGTAGAGATCTCGGAAAAGGCAGAGCTGGGAACGAAATTAAATCGGCGGGAAATGAGAAGGATGAAAAGAGTTCTGCAAATTTTAAGAATTCGGGTTTCAGGACGAGATTCGGGCGTGAGGAAAAGGAGTGCTAGCAGTGCAGTGCCAAAGGGCACTTTTGGTCAAAGTGTCCTTCTCTAACTACCGAAGAGAAGGGAAACTCGGAATAGCCGAGCTCAGCGGGGACATGTTAGAAGAATAATCTTCAAAGAAATTGAATCTGCGGACTGGAAAAGAATGCAATTGGAGAACCCTTCAATTGTAGGAATTTATAGTAGAAAAGAGGAGAATAGACGACCTCTTCGTCAAGAAATAGCTCAGAGAGATTCGACTGCTAAGGACTATTGGCTCCAATGGGATTCTCTGGTGATTAAAGACGGGATTTTGTGTAGAAAATGGGAGTCTCCAAATTTATGTTCCGTTGTTTTTCAAACTATAGTTCCTCGAGGAATGATTTCGCGAATTTTAGAAGAAGCTCATGATTCTTCCACAGGTGACCATTTTGGTGTCAATAAGACCTTAGAAAAGATCCGGAAACATTTTTATTGGGTTTTCTGTAAGCAGGATATCAAACATTGGTGTAGGACTTGTAAAGTTTGCGTTTCAAAGAGAGGGCCATCTGATAAAGGAAAATCTTCTATGCAAATTTACAATGTCAGGGCGCCTTTCGAAAGAATTCAAATGGATGTTCTTGGTCTCCTTCCAACTTCTTCTTCGGGAAATAAATATCTGTTGGTAGTTACGGACTGTTTCACAAAATGGATGGAAGCTTTTCCGCTTGAAAATATTAGGGCTAAAACGATTGCGGAAGTTTTCTTGAGTCAAGTGGTTTCTAGATATGGCATTCCTTCGGAATTACATACTGACCAAGGAAGAAATTTTGAATCTCAATTATTCTTGGAACTAACTCAGTTATTGGGAATTAAAAAAACAAGAACTACTCCATTTCACCCTCAATTCAATGGTCAGGTGGAACATCAGACGTTGTTAAATTATCTGGCAAAGTTCGTTGCTGAAAATCAACGAGATTGGGATCGTTGGATTCCATTAAGGTTGTTGGCGTATAGGTCTTCTAAACATAAAACTACTGGTTTCACTCCTTCTGAATTGCATTTAGGTCGGGAGTTAAAATTACCCTTCGATCTACTTCGCGGACATCCTCCTGGTTCTGAGACTATTCCTTCGGAAAGAGAATATTTCCGTCACTTGAAAAAAAAATGGATCTCATTCATAACATTGTATGTCAACGTATGGAAATTAAGTCTGAAAAAGCTAAGGCGCTTTATGATCGGAAGGATAGACAATTATGCTATGAGCCTGGACAAAAAGTCTGGTTATTTAATCCTCGAAGAAAAATAGGAATAACTCCTAAGTTACAAAGTAATTGGGAAGGTCCTTTTGAAGTCGTTAAAAGAATAAATGATGTAGTTTATTGCATTCGTAGGTCTAAACGGCATAAGAACAAAGTCGTTCATTTAGATAGATTAGCTACTTTTTATGAGAGGTAATTCCTTTCGAATCACGATTTTCATCCGGAGCGCGGAGTCCGAAAAATTTCAATTCATTTAATTAGTTTTTAGGTTTTTAAGAAAAAGATATTTTTCTTTTGTTGTTACTTTCAGCTACTTCTCCGAGAAGATGGTGCCGAACAACATCAGGCGAAGATATTAGCTGAAAGAAAACCGCCTTGCCCACGGATTTTGATCGTGGTTTTTCCGTGGGACTTAGGGCAAATGCCAAGGCGGGGACTGGGGAGTCTTGCGAGACGCAGGATCCACGAAAGCTTCCCCCTCCAGTCCGAAGACTCTCAAGAGGACAGCGCTAGTAGCAAAAGGAAAGCCGACGTTGAAGAGGTTCACACGTAGAAAGAAGCGTTTTTGGATTGAGGGAAGAAACGAAGCTCGTTAACTCGCAGCGTAGCTCGAGGTAGAGCAAAAAGCGTTTCAAGTTCCCGGAAATCTAAGAGAAAGAAACTGCTTGCAACTTTCCTCTAGTTGTCGGGACGACAACTTAAAAAGAGGGGGACAATGTTACGCCCGTGCTGGACACTGAGTAGAGAAGTCGCGGAAAGCTGTGAAGCGCGCTCCTTGACAACGGGAGTTTGTTGATGGATTTATTGATTTTCTGTCTGGCGAATTTTTGAAATCCGCACGCGTTCTGTTTTACGAGCTTGGAATAAACGCATTTCTTAAGTTCTTTTGAGTTCTCTTTCCTTTTGCAAGTTCCGCGAAATACGTGCGCGAGTGTGGAGTGCGCGATAGTGTTACGGCGGCGAGCTTACTCGACGAGCGTAACAATACTATAAATAATGACGAATAAATTTTGTGTTATACCATAACCAGGTGTATTCCGTTCGAGAACCTCTCTGCGAAACAAACGCTCCCACAATTGTAAGTAAAAAGTCAGAAAGTTTCAGAGTCAACTTTTATGTCACATCTACACAATTAAAAAAATAAAATATGAACTGAGTGTTCGTTTCATACGAGGGCAATAAAGAGTTAGGTTGAATGTATTATACTGTTATAGTATCATACGTATTATGTTTAAGGATGGAATCAAATCCAATACACTTAAAAATCCGGTCAAATAATTAAATTTAATTTTTTAGGATTCGAGTAACATTTGTAAGAAATAACATTTCATGCATTGTACTTACGAAGTAATCAATCCCGACTAGTTATGTTTGAATTTTAGAATAAGTATCTGCAGGATTCAAGATGTACATACTTATAAGTAATTTCTATCATAAAAATCAAATCTTTTACAAATAGTAATCGAAAAAAAAGTAATAGTAACAAATAGTAATATTAACTTAGAATCCCCGCACAATTAAAAATATATGAAACAAGGAACAGATATTAGTGTTTAGGAATAAGAAATCAGGAATAAAGCTGGTGTAGCATTGATACGCGGCTTCCGATAAGATAAAAATCTATTCCCTGTTTCTGTTGTCTGTGTTTTTTAATGTGCATCCTTTATTTCTGATTCTTTAGTTCTAGAGACCTATAAGCAGAGATGCGCCAATGACTCTCCACCACTTCCCGGCGGCCACCATCTTCTAACCACAGCTGACTACAAGCGTGGTCATGATTGCCAGAAACGAAGCTTGGTAGCATGCTAGAGCATGTGAATGTTTCCCGTGCTTTTCCCGTGCCGTACACAAATGGGTGCCGTGTATATGTACAGCACACATGTACGCAATTGGGATCTGACATTCGTCGCCATGATATCTTTTTTTGTTAACGATTTTCTGGAAATCGGTTTTTCTAATTTTTCTAATTTTTCGGGAAATAGTTGACCGAATCTCAAAGAATTGTATATGAAACAAGGGTAGAATTTTCCGGGGAGTGATATAAAGTATATAATTTTTCGTTTCTTTCGAATCTTATATTTAAGCCAAAGAGAAACCTGAGAGCGGCCACCGGGATCATTCCGTTCCAGCGGACGTATACTGACGCGCCGCCTAAGAAAGTGGACGTCAACTATGTCGTTACGCTCGGTAACGGTACACACATGGTTCGTGTCCGTGCTATGGTTCGTGTCCGAACTACTCAGATGGAGGGGATATGCTGGTCGCGCAGCCCCTCTTCTGTCCGTGTACGCTCGGCAGTCGGCATTCGGCAAGCTTCGAGCGGGGAGAGAAGGACAGACATACGATCTGCTGTCTCCTTCTCTCTTGAGCTGTGACGTTGCCGGCGCGGCGTTGCCGTTAGCACGCGGCGGCTATACCACGATGCCACGCATTTCGGGTTTCGCGTCTCGTGTCTCGCTGAGTGCCGAGTCCCGAGTCTCGAGTTGGCAAATTGACGATGCGCTATATACGTTACATTTGCGTTTATATTTACAAATTTTAATTTTTATATTTATAAATAAATATATATATGTATATATATTAAAAATTTATAAATATATAAAAATTGCAAATATAATTAATTAAATAAATATTTATAAACTTAAAAATTAAAATACGCAAATAATGTAATGTATAAAAATCACGGTTCTATACATACGCTTTTTTATCTAAAAAAGTCTTACATTAAAAACCTTTACTTTAACATAATAATATTTACATGTAATATTTAAATGCACTAGACACTACAGACGCGCGCTTCGCGCGCGCTATTTAGCTTTAACATTATGCTATTACTATTACACTATTAACCCTTGATACACACAACTGTCAAAATATACAATGACAGCTGCAAATGAAGTAAGCGCAGCAAGAGAACCAATCGGCATCGCGAAAAAATGACAACAATACCTACGACATGCTCTTTTTAGAAGAGGATACCAATAATTATATTATTAACTATGAGAAATAATTGTAGTTTATAATGTTTTTTTACTCTTATTAAATTTATTTTACCTAAGCATGTTCAATTGGCCAAATTACGGCTAAATTACAAGCAACAACAAAAGAATATTGGATAAAAATAAAAACACTTTATTAAATAAACAATACACATGGGTAACATTTCGACTGTACTTATTATAATTAGTTTTCTTCGGAACGGATTACTATGAATATAAAAGAAGAAGATAAATATTAAAACATGATAATGTTTAAGTTAACATACTAAAACATTAAACAATTTCCTAATAATATAAACAACATAAACAATAATGTAATTAAATCACAAATATAAAAACGCCGAAGTAATCAAATGAAACCATGACAAGATAAATTTTATATTTATATTGAGAGGTGATAAAATCTCTTCCGTCAGGAAGAGAATGTAAACAATTATTAACGGGGGTATTTTGATTTAAAATATCTTTAAAATAGATATTTTTCAAGAATTTTTTGTAGGGAAACAAAGAAAGTGAATAACGTTAAACTTTGCATGTTCACTTCACCTTATTTTAAAATTTTATTTTTATTTAAGTAACAAAAATGCTCTTCTTTTCTGTTATATCCTGGTCACTATAAATGACAGACGGTGTAAATAATTCTAGCTGTTCTAGGTATCTGAAACACAAAAAGCTAAAATTTTCTTATTCTGCAGAAGTGTGGCTATTGTCTGAACTAGAATTAAATCAATATTTCTATTCTGTGTGTGTAAAAGCGGCTTTTTATTAAAAATATTATAACTTTTATCAAAATTGCATTAGTATTTTATTAAAAGAAAAAACTAATAAACAATGTTTATTCTAGTTCAAACGATAGCCATCACTTATTTTAAATAAGAAAGTTTTTGGTTTTTACATTTCTGATATTTAGAACAGCTAGAATCATTTATAGAATGGTTTGTTCCGCCAACAATAATCAACAAGAAACGTTTATTAGTTTCGACTTTTAATGGCAATATAAATTGAAACGTTGCTACGTTTCGACCCCTCGGATCGAGTCCTTATCAAGCAATCTAAATAAAAAAAACACACAATCCGGTATAACAATAATTCGGTCAGCAAGATAAAATTAATAGTCAGGAGAATATATTATAGATACAGCGATACCTGGTAACTATTCCTTGTCACAAACTTAAACGTCGGCATTCTCGAAAATTTTGCCCGAAATAATCAACTGATCGCTGGAAACAATGGTCAGTGAGCAATGTAAAAAAGTATGCAGATAAGGCGAGCAGAAAATAACTCACACGTGTAAGTCGGTGACAGTGGAGAACGCATTAAAAATATAAAAGAGTGACCACTGCGATGAAGCGTTGTCAGTATTGAAATTTTCTACGGAGCAGAACATTATCGTGGAACGACGACTAACGCGTGTTCACATGTCGTAGTTGAGAGGTATACTGACTGTTTTCGATATCTGACACATTGTAGGTTGTTCGACTCTGTCACTTTTCACCAACATGCCAAAGGAGTTTGTTTACACAAGCTCGCGCACAAGCCTGAACTCTAGAATTAGATGAGGAAGGAACAAATAATAAGAATCCGTTTATTAAGAGAGAGATTGCGTTTAGTAATTTATGTAATTTGAAATGGCTAGATTGGGCAGAACTATACAAAGAATACCAACATTTGTTGCATAGGAGAAGGGAAACTGCCCGAAAATCTTCCCAGTATTCGTGAACCAATTATTACATAGATCATATAACATACTATAGAAATACAATAAAGGTATAAAACACATAAAAGAAACAAATCAATAGTTATTATAGTAGAGTCCTTTTTTTAAATATGTATCATAATATACTTGGAGGTTTTACTGAGGTATTTCTTTATCATATAAAATCTTCATTGCAAGAAGAATTGTCATAGTAGATTCTCGTATAATTTCTTTTGACGTAGTCAAGCTTAGAATTAGTTGTTCTTCTCTAAAGAAAGGATCGTTTGAAACATAAACATAAATCAATTAATACAAGAATATCACTTCAGATAGAATGTATATAATCTGGAAAATAATGCATCAATCTTTTATTTTAAATAACGAATTACTATCATCAGTCTATTCAGTGATGTTGTTTGTAATGTTAATACTGATTGAGTATTACCAAATAAGTATCTAAATCTCGGTAAAGCATTATACTATATCGTGAGCGATTACTACAACATAAGCTATATACATGACATGAGCAACAACAGAAACACAAGCGATAAGTTTCTCACTGAATTTACTAGACTAAATCTTGCACTAAGCAATCTTTGATTGACACATTAATTAACCACAGCATGAACGTAATACTAGATAACTAAATAATTCGCAAGATATTTATTAGAAGATTATAAAGTAATTGAATAAGAACTTATATAGCAACGCACGGAAACGGTTATTCGATAGTGTTATTACAATGCCAGGAACAATCTATATATTTCGCAAAGAACGTATTCTCATTTCATATGGAATACAAAGAAAAGTATACATAGCTCGCAAATTAACGTAATAAACCACAAGAGATATTGTCTAATTAATGAGAAAGAAACAATCGCATAAAGAAGAACTAAAGTTTTTTACTTGTCATGAAAATGGTTGCAACCGAACGATTAATTATTTACTTTGCTTTAAACTGAGCTCAGTGTTATACTCGAAATGAATTGTGCACAAACCTGAAATAAGAAAGGATGTTTTCCTCTCAACACGAGAAACTTAGTAAATTTCCTCAGAATAACAAGGATAACTTTCCTCAGAATAACAAGGATAACTCTCAGATGAGCATAGAATCCTTTGATCAGGATTCCTAACGTGACGCTAGATGAACTTCTAACGTCTCTACTCGCTATTGTGAAATGATTGGTTACCTTGTGAGCAAAACAGATGAATAATTAGAGCTAGTCTTACAGAACACGCCACAAACAAATTTCCTCTCAATGTATAAGTAGCTGCTCGTATTCAGCTTGAACAGGATTCCTCGAATGTTCCAGAAAATGGCTACCTTCCTCGAACCTTCCACGTGCCGGCATGGCTCGCCAGGATGTATCTCGCTGGCTTCCTCTTAGTGACGATCGCTGTTGTCCTTTTCCGATCCGTATATGTTTCACAATTATCTTATTTATCGCACACGAATAGGCCGATCTCAAATACTTTACGACTTAACTGCGAAAAGATGATGCAATTATGCGACTCGAATTTATGTATAACGCACGATGTATCACGCACAATGTCTGGGAGACGAATGCTCGCTCGGCCGGGCTGCGCGCCCCTCCTAACATGCTCAAGCATGCGCGGTAAACACGTGCCTCGCCGCCTGGGACGCAACGTTGTCGGCGCCGCACGCGCGCTTTTTCCATGAACTACGTAGAACGCGCGGCTTGACCTATCATATTACAATCGACACTGATGGCCGCAAAAAAGAATAACACAATCTCTCTCTCTCTCTCTCTCAACTTCAAACAGAGTTGGTTCTGAAAGCTATCGAAAAGCGATGGGATTAAATTTCACCTAATACAATGTTTACTCTACCTCAATCCTTCACGCGATTAGTCTGATACTTGATTCTACTAGCTTTCGTTTTAATGGTAATTTTTATGAACAGACCTTTGGTAGTCCGATGGGCTCCCCTCTGTCGCCGATTATTGCGGACTTGGTGATGGATGATTTGGAGACCCATTGCTTGAGCTCACTGAATTTTGTGTCCCAATTTTCTTTAGATTTGTTGACGATATCTTCGCAATAATACCCAGAGCAAAGCTCGGTGACGTCTTATTCGCGTTTAACAATTACCATCCACGCCTTCAATTCACACACAAAACGGAAACAAACAACTCGATTCCGTTTCTTGACACCGTCGTAATTAGAGAGGGATGTCGCTTATTCACTAATTGTTATAGGAAGCCTACGTTCTCGGGCCGGTATATTAATTATTTTTCAAATCACCCATTTCAGTATAAGGTCAATACAATATCTAGCTTAATAGACCAAGCAATTTTATTGGCAGATAGTCGCTTTCATGCAACCAACATCAATATCGTTAAAGAAATTCTATTGAATAACTAATTTCCCTTAGAAGTTATAAATAAAAAAATTAATATCAGGCCCAAAACACTCGCGAATGCAACCGATAGAGTCAATGGTACATAGAATAAGGTTGATGCGCGACGTTGCATTGCCGTACCATATGTGAAAGGTGTAGGCGAGGATATCCGACGCATTCTCAATTAACACAGTTCACCTCGATACTGTATATACTATCCCGAAAAAACTCGAGGGAATTATTCAGAGAGAAAAGGATAAACTTGCCAGAGATAATGAGACCGAGCTTGTATATCAGATCGATTGTGACGACTGCGATGCTGTATACATCGGACAGACCAAACGGCATTTAATGACACGCATCAAGGAGCACCAAAATGACATCAAAAAGCATGACAGCAATCACTCGGTGGTGAGCAAACATCGCGTTTTGTGCGGTCACAATTTCAAATGGTCAAAAACCAACATCATTCATAAAAAAAAATATTAAAAAAAAAAAGATTGCTGAAATGTTTTTAATTAAAAAACATACAAAGACGATAAATTTAAAAAAAGATACAGAAAACTTAAATCCGATTTATGACAAAGTAATTTCATCGGTGTAAATATCATGCGAACTATATTTGTTTATTCGAACAACCTACAATGTGTCAGATACCGAAAACAGTCAGTATACCTCTCAACTACGACATGTGAACACGCGTTAGTCGTCGCTCCACGATAATGTTCTGCTCCGTAGAAAATTTCAATACTGACAACGCTTCATCGCAGTGGTCACTCTTTTATATTTTTAATGCGTTCTCCACTGTCACCGACTTACACGTGTGAGTTATTTTCTGCTCGCCTTTAACTGCATACTTTTTTACATTGCTCACTGACCATTGTTTCCAGCGATCAGTTGATTATTTCGGGCAAAATTTTCGAGAATGCCGACGTTTAAGTTTGTGACAAGGAATAGTTACCAGGTATCGCTGTATCTATAATATATTCTCCTGACTATTAATTTTATCCTGCTGACCGAATTATTGTTATACCGGATTGTGTGTTTTTTTATTTAGATTGCTTGATAAGGACCTGATCCGAGGGGTCGAAACGTAACAACGTTTCAATTTATATTGCCATTAGAAGTCGAAACTAATAAACGTTTCTTGTAGAATCATTTACTTCATCTCTCATTTACGTCTTTTAGTGATCAAGATATAACATAGATATATAAGAAGAATATTTTTCTTACTTAAAAAATAAAAATATATTCTTAAAATAAGATTAAAAGACCATGCAAAGTTTAACGTTATTCGCTTTCTTCGTTCACCTAATTAAAAATTCCTGAAAAATACCTATTTTTGAAGACCATCTATGGCTCCAGTCGTGCTCAACTTGTGCTTTAAAAGAAAAATTTATTTTACTAAAGTTTGGGCCAAAGCACATATGACAGTCGTAGTCGTGGACGTAAGTAACGTACAAGCTTTGGCGTATCTTGATATGTCAGGTCGGGAACTACGACCGTCGTATATCGATCGCTACGCCATGTTATGTGCTTTGACCCTTCATTGTTTATATACAAAATATTACATATAACAACTAAAAAATAAGAAGTTAACTTCACGCGTGAGAACTCATGCGGCGTTGCCAAGTAATAAACTGACGCCTCTCCTCTTCTGTCATTCCTGAACCGAGCGAAAAATTCATCAAATCGCGTACTTTACACAAGTATTTCTCAAAAACGCGTACCGCAAGGGTATTGACACTTATCGCATATTATTTCTATTTTTATGGATCATATACTAGTTTTTCAAAAACATTTAGAGAAAACTTTTTTCACAATTCATTATAATGTCTGTTTTACAATAGCTCGGAATAGGAATTCCATGTTAAAAGTTGAAACTTTGAAGCTCAATATCTCGATTTTTAATACCGTAAAAGGTTCTGAAATTTATACCACCCATAAAGCACACCTAAATTAATGTATATTCACAATTTAAAAAAAAATCTAGAGAAAATTGATTTTCCGGAGAACGTCCTTAAGATCTTTCAAACCAGAATACGCCCTTGTAATTTATTATTTGTCATTAACATATTGTTATTAATTACGTACATATAAGTGTGAGAAAGCATATATGGTACAAAATAATTTTAATATTTAAATTATTGTAATAATAAAGAAATTAATTATTTACATTTTCTACAGTGCGTGCGTGTGTGTGTGTGATATTATTGACAAGTTTTTTTGCACGTTTACATTTCTTTTGCAGATTTTTTACACGCTTAACTTTCACAAGTGTGATGTCAAATACAGACAAAATTTTTAATCTGTTATAAGCGTGACTTTAAATGCAAGATTTTGATAATCAAATGTTTAACATTTTCAATTTGCAAACAAGTGACCAGCAATATCATCCACAGCATGTAGTCTTAAAATACTACGATTTTCTCTAGAAGCACTAATTTATTCGCCGACATTACGAATTTCTTCTGCAACAATCACATAAAATATTGAACAGTTTTCTTGAACGATTATAACAACGTCTGCATGCTCTTAAGCATCATTAACCCTCCGAGGCCACACCTCTTTTTTTAATACGCCCCGGCCACACGCGTGTTAATATGAAAATCCAAATTGTATTTCTAAACATCGTGAATATTATTAATTAAACAGACATATTTTACATTTAATTATATATATTTGTGTATTTTTATGTTGTAAATTTTTTATCACACACAAACGTCTTGCCATTGATTATTATTGTCATTAAGCTTTTAAAAAATAATATTTATCATATTTAAAAAAACAAATTGCATTTTCATACTCACACGCGCATTATATATATATATATATATATATATATATATATATATATATAAATGCATTAAAGAAATTTAAAATATATTTTAAAAGTTAAGATAAGTTTCTGTCTCTATATATAAACATAACTCTTTCTTCCAAGTCTGTCAAAATTTTTTGAAAGAATAACATTTGAAACAGCATTTTCTTTAAAGAAGAATAAACATTTTTTAATAGGGCTATTATTTTAGAATGAGAATGTGAACAATACCTTAACGAATTAATAATGCAAGGACATACAGACGTTGTTACAACCATTCGAGAAAACTGTTCAACATTTTATGTGTTGCTGCAGAAGAAATTCGTAATGTCGGCGGACAAATTATGCGCTAGTGCTGCTAGAAAAGATCATAATATTTTAAGGCTACATGCTGTGTAGATGATATTGCTTGTCCCTCGTTTGCAGTTTGAAAATGTTTGATTATTAAAAACGTTTGATTATTAAAATCTTGCATTCGAAATAACGCTTATAACAGATAAACAAAAATCTTGTCTGTATTTGACATCACACTTGTGAAAATTAAGCGTGTAAAAAATATGTAAAAAAAATGTAAACGTGCAAAGAAACTATTGTCAATAACATCACGCATACACACACATAAGAAAATGTAAATAATTGATTTTTTTATTATTATTACAATAATTTGAATATTGAAATTATTTTATACCATATGCTTTCTAATACTTACATGTATATAATTAATAACAATATATTAATAACAAACAATAAATTAAGGGTGTATTCTAGTTTAAAAAGTCTTAAAAATAAGTATTTTTCATACATAGGGATTTTTTATACCGGATCAAAGAAAACGAATATTATTAAACTTTGCATGTTCTTATTTAACCTTATTTTAAAAATTTATTTTTATTTTTTAAGTAAGAAAAATGCTATTTTTTTTATGTTATATCCTGATCACTAGAAGGTGTAAATGACAGACGGAGTAAATGATTCTGGCAGTTCTATAGGTATCAGAAACCCAAAAACAAAAAATTTTCTTATTCAGAATAAGTGTGGTTATTGTCTGAACTAGAATAAACATTATACATTTATGTTGAGGCACGCGGATCGCAAATAATTGAATATTGGTTATAAACTATAATGAGGTTTATTATAAGGAACGTTACATAGAGAGTGGACACGTGTGTAACCGACAATGGTAAAGAGCGGACTGAAGAGGTAGAGGAAGTGGGGGTATACATGGGCGCTGCGTGCGCACACTGGTATCAGGCGCGGGGGCGCCGGTCGTCGTTGTCTCCATCATAGGTCGCCATTTCCAACAATTTATTAGTTTTTTTCTTTTAATAAAATACTAACAAAATTTAAAAAAAAAAGTTATAATATTTTTAATAATATAAGAGAAATAAGACCCCCCGTTTTATGTGACCGTTATACAATCAATCAATATTAAATAAGCCGTTTACGGTTCGAGCTTGGATCTTAATAGCCTAATAATATTTTTTGTGTACTACACGTATATTTTTTCCAACCTTAATAAACTGCGCACCGACATAACTTGTCAGACTTACAACACAGCTCGTGTGTTGAAGTAGTAAATTTTTTACTGTTATTTAAATCGATTTAATTAGTGGGCAGTGAGGGGATTTTACTACTCCAATAGGAGCTGTGTTATAAGTCTGACAAGTTAGTTGGCGCGTAGTTTATTAAGGTTGAAAAAAATATGTAAATATAGTATATACAAAATATTATTAGGCTACTATAAAATCCAAGCTCAGACCGTAAATTGTTTATTTAATATTTATTAATAATATATTTTTGATAAAAAGGCTGCCTAGAATGGAAATATTGGTTTAGTTTTAGTTCAGACGATAGCCACATATACTTTTTCTGAATAAGAAAATTTTAGCTTTTTGCGTTTCAGATACCTATAGAACAGCTAGAATTATTTACACCGTCTGTCATTTATACCTTCTAGTGACCAGAATACCTATAATATAATAGAAAAAAAGCATTTTTGTTACTTAAAAAATAAAAATAAAATTTTAAAATAAGGTGAAGTGAACATGCAAAGTTTAAGGGGGTACATATGAGTAGACCGCAAGAAAGAAAGGTGAAATTCGGGCGCTGTTCTCGTGGCCGGCGTTAATGTGTTCCTCGCGGACGGTGATCAGAATATCTCGAGAACGGCTGGACCGATTTGCTTCAAATTTATACACAATGTTTTGCGATAGTTTTTCTCGTTTCCATCGGGAAATTTTTTTTTTACTCAACTAGTTTTTTTTATCAGACTATAAAAGTCAAAAATTTGGGTTGTAAAAAAATTTACATTAATTATCATGTTTCTTGATATTTATCTTCTTCTTTCGTAATAATCCGTTCCGAAGAAGACTAACTATAGTCGAAACATTAACCGTGTGCATTATTTGTATAATAAATTGTTTTTATTTTAATCCAATATCCCTCTTTTGGTGCTCGTGATTTGGCAAATTTAATAAGAGTAAAAAGAACACTATAAACTACCTTTTTTTTCTTGATAGTTAATATTTTACTATTATTATGCATTTAAATATTGAATTTCAATATTATGCCAAAGTTAATGTTTTTAATATGACTTTTTTTCTAGATAAAAAAGTATATTGGCCAGAACGGGAATTTCTATACATTAACATTTACGAATTTTAGTTTTTATGTTTATAAATATTTACTTAATTAATTAATTTTATGTTTAATTTTAACGGTACAAAAACTACGGAAGTACATGATCATACGTGATTTTATGTTTAATATAATTTATTTATTAATTTGCAATTTTTTTGTAAATATAATTGCAATAATAATAAATATAACAATTAAAACACGTAAATATAAACATAAATGTAACATAGCGCATCGTCGATTTGCCAACTCGAGACTCGGCACTCGGCGAGACACGAGAAGCGATACCCGAAATGCGTGGCCTCTAACAGCTCAAGGCAGCTCAAGAGAGAAGGAAACAGCAGGGGCCCTATTCTTGAATCGTTTTCATGAAACTCGCATGCAAAATTCATTGCTTTTCAAATAGAAAGTCGCATACGAAAATCATTAATGCAGGTTCTAGAATACGGTCCCAGATCGTATGTCTGCCCTTCTCTCCCCGCGCGAAGCTTGTCGAGTGCCGAGCGTACACGGACAGAAGAGGGGCTTGCGCGACCAGCACATCCCCTCCATCTGAGTAGTTCGGACACGAACCATAGCACGGATACGAACCCATGTATCGTTACCCGAGTTTTCTCTGATCGTTACCGAGCGTAACGCCGTAGTTGACGTCCACTTTCTCAGAGGACAGATTAGAACAGGCGTCCCCCGAAGCGGGATGGCCGCTCTTAGGTTTCTCTCTGTTTAAGCCCATCTTAAGTACAATCTTAAGATGTTATGAACCAATCACAGAGCCGTATTAGCATCTTAAGACATTACTTAAGACGGTCTTGAAATAAAAACCAACTATGAATACCGGCCTTAGTCCTGATTGCTAAAGACCAGGGGCCCTATTCTCGAATCGTTTTCATGAAACTCGCATGAAAAATTCAATGCTTTTCAAATAGAAAGTCGCATACGAAAATCATTAGGGCAGGCTCGAGAATACGGTCCCTGGGCACATAGAAAAACTTAAGGGAGGATTATAGTGTAACCAAACAAAAAAATCAATTTTTTCTTGCATAATGGCGACGCAAAGATTTCGCGAGCGCTCCTGGTGGCAAAATGTGAAACTGGCGTAAGACAGATAGACTGGTCGTAGGTAGGTTAGCTGTGGTTTAACAGCATTTTCTTATTTCTTGTACTTTTTAAAATGCTGTTCGTAATAGATGACGTAATGAAAGCCACAGAGGGATCAAGAGACATGGTAGTGTCTCGCGCCAAGTACGCGCGGAGCAAGACGCACCGTGATTCATTTACGCGAACGCACAAGTTGCGAGTACTCGAGATGTTGAAATCTCAATAACGAGTAAACGGATCAAGTTCTAAGTAGGCTTGATCGATAGCTTAAGGTCGATTTATAAAATAAGTGTTTTTATTTTTCCGCTACGTGCTCTACGAGCGAAGATATTACGATGCAAAGTCTGAAATGTTAAATTTTACATTAAGATACGTCGTCGTCGCCGTACGGTTGAAACCTACGGTTGGTTTTTGTCTCGATAGATGGCATTTGAGAACATGTCGAGCGTCCCCCCGGGTCCCCTCCATGCTGTAACAGTGTTGCTACACTAAAAAGAGACAGCATATACGCGTACGTGCGCGCCGTCGCTTAGTGCGTTCGCGTGGACAGCGCGCTGTCAGTCAGTTATTATAACCTAGTAATTGCTAGTTGTTCGAGATCCGTCGAACTTTCCTACGCGAAACATCGGCTCGAAAACATTATTATATTTAACATCAAGAAATACCGATGTTTATGTGGTTCGAGCTCTGTCGAACTTGTGCGAAACATACGTTCCCCGCGATCCCCGCGCCCTCGAAGCCCATCGATCGCGATCACGCGTTACGAGAGTGCTCCCTTATTTGTCGAAGCACGGAAACGGCTGTTGTGACGCGTGATGTGACCATACGGACGAATAGCGATTCAGCTCTCATAGCGCGTTCGTTCCGGAAAATCAACCCTCTTGAGTAAACGGCGAATTCGCTCGCCGGACAGTCAGTCGTTGCTGAGGATTCCTAGCCTCAAGTCGTGGGCTCGAACTCATAGCCGAAAGTCGTCGCGTATCAATCCTCGTCTAAAGACAGCACGGCTCTCTCCCTCTTAAATCGCTGCTTGAATCGCTACTCGCTCGCTCCGTCTTAAAGTGCGGATCAAAGTTACTTATACCGTACCTAAGTCGTCTACAGACGATTCCGAGTCTCGACATCGAACTCGCGAAACTCATGTTCGACCGTTAGACGCCGTGCCGTCGTAAGCGGTGAGATCCCGACGACGGGCAGAGGCGCCGTACGGCAAACCGGGCTCGTGCGACGACCGGGTCTCCCCGTTTAAGGGGGACCGGCCGCCTAGTAGTGTGTCACATTGTTTTGAGCCTTTCGACTCACGAGACTCCTAGAGATATCATTGCCACCTTTGACTAGAGAGGATACGGCCTTAGAGGCGTTCAGGCATAATCCCACGGATGGTAGCTTCGCACCACCGGCCGCTCGACCGAGTGCGTGAACCAAATGTCCGAACCTGCGGTTCCTCTCGTACTGAGCAGGATTACTATCGCAATGACTGGTCATCAGTAGGGTAAAACTAACCTGTCTCACGACGGTCTAACGGTATATTCTTTCATTAAGTGTACTACTTAGCGAGGGGTCCGAAAACTTCCGGTCGTGCTCCGCTCGCGATCGTTCTTCTGCCGCGCGCTCAAGATTTCCGTTCGACGCGTACAAGATCTCCGCTCCGCGAGAGGCTTCGATGCGAGAAGCTGAGACAAGATTTCCGTTCGCGATACCTGGCAGAAAAGTACGAACGACTCAGAAGATTTCCAAATCCGCGGCGCACGATCCGTTGTTCCCCCTCGCGTCTTTTCCGTTCTTGAAATAAAGACTATATATTTCTTTGTGCAATCTGTGTTCCGAGTGCTTTAATCCTCATTCCTCCCGCGAATTTACGACTCGCGTTATCCACGCTTCTCGCTCAACTCTGAGCGGAATCCAGATTCAGGGCGACCGTCGGAAAGCGACGCCCGAACACTAGTAATACATCACGTTCGCGTGTAATAACACTGTGGTCTCATCGTTAAATTTCGGAATTATAAACAATCGTAGTATTTAACGATGAGAGACCACGGTCGCGCAAGGATCGAAGTGCCACGAAATTAGGATGTGGATGTCACAAGAGGTGAAATATCAGCGGGTCGGAGATATATAATTATGTTTACGCGAGCATTACTTCTGTAATAACTTACGATAATTCCTCCATGTAAACGAGGTTTTGTGGTAACTTACGATAATTTATTCCGTGTAAACAAATGAATTATTGTAAGTACTACAGAAGTAACGCTCGCGCGTGACGCGTAAACGTAAGTCAGTTATAACCTAGAAATAGATAGTGACAGTCGTGATCATCGCCGCGGTATAGTGATAGTGAAATATATATTGATGGCAAGAAGCTGATGCCGAGGAGATTAAAGAAGGAAAGTGTTATCTATCCAAAATCGCACACGTACGTATATGTTGTCTTGTAAAAGTTGTAAAAGTTAAGCTGTATTTATATGCACGTGTGACAGGCACTAATTTTCTGAAAAATCTATCGTATTTTTTATATGCACGTGTAACAGGTATTATCGCGTAACAAAAATTTCTCTGAAATATGTTTATATTTGTGAGACGTGAAAGCAAAGAGACTAAAAAGTGGATTGATCATCTTTATTAGCAAGAAAAATAAGAAAGCTCCCATAGTACTTTTGCAAGCGCTTGTCCTCAGAACTTCTGGCTTGAGCAATCAACATCCTTATTTAGTTGACCTTTAGGTTGAGTTGTCTAAGGATTTTGGCTTAAGGCTTATAAGTGAGCAGTCTCTAGAATGTAGATGTCCAGCTGGTCAATCACAAAAGTGTAAACACATTGTTGCAGTGATGCTATATCTGTCCAAGTATGTTACTTTATTTAATTGCTATTATATTGGACACTCATTGCAAAGCTATAAAGAAGTTTGTTTTAATAATACCAAATTTGTTCTCTTGTTTTCAGAGTTAAAGAGTCAGAACTAGATGACCTTGGTTGCACTGACATTGAGCAGCAATGGGAACTATTTAAATCTGCCACTTTGAGGGAGTACCAAGCAAAACATCTTTCTGAGTTGTGCCATGTAGTCTCAGAAAGATGTATATGTGTCAATAATACCAGAGGT
Source organism: Temnothorax americanus (assembly GCF_048541705.1). Lineage (NCBI taxonomy): Eukaryota > Metazoa > Arthropoda > Insecta > Hymenoptera > Formicidae > Temnothorax > Temnothorax americanus. The sequence goes on from NW_027509787.1 coordinate 699,462, forward strand.
TACAAAGGAGCAAAGATGGTGTAATCAACTAACATGTCGTAAGCGCACTGCATAGTGTTGTATCGATAAATAATTGTATCAATAAATTCCTGTTTTTTATTGCTTTATTTACATTTCTATTAATTGCATCATTAATCAAATAATAAATAAATTTGATTAAATGTTTGCCATAATTATGTGCTTAATTGTTATGATTTTATACTACAAATTTATTTACTTTTAATGAAAAAAAAATAAAATTAAAATTTCAATGAAATTAAATAAAATCAAATCAAATTGTGCGAATAGTTTTGTTAGAAAATTTAGTAAATGTGTAATGATAATATTTAAGAAATTTTTTATTGCTAATTAGGGTTGCCGCTGACCTAAAAATTATGACAATATTTAGTCATGTAATTTAAAATTTGTAAGTTCTATATTTCAGTTTCTCGACTTAACTGGCAAAGTTTCGTACATCAAATTTCGCACGGCGAAATATATTTATTTATCACTGGCGAACTACGAAAGCTGTTTATTTGTAAGTTTTGTACAATAAAACATTTTCTAAACAAAACATCTTTTAATGTTATTGCTCACTACTAGTTAAGCTGTTCCTTTGATAGTTTGGTTTGTACCATCCTTATTTACAACTTTCCATTATAACTCTCTTTACTAAAGAAACTATTCTTAATTTTTTTTTATTTATATCTTAAAAAATAATATGATGTGGGAAAATACGATTTTGCTCCAAAAAGTGAGACGCGCTTTGGATCGATACAGCACAAATATGCGTCTGTACCGACTTTGCAGTTTCCTCATTCTATCGTTGTAGGAATAAAATTTTGTTTATACCTGCCTAGATTCTCAACTATAATGCTCTATCTGGTATAAACGTGTGTTTGTATTTATGTGTATTTTTGTGTGTATGTGTCTGCAAACCGTGATAAAATGAATCCTTCGAGAAAAAGGAAGGCATTTTATGGGCCCGGAATAGCGGACTAATTTAACTGTAAGTATCGTAAAAATATCAAAAACTTCATTTCTTTATTTAACTGTGTTTTTTTTTACTCGCCATAATAATCCACCATTTTAAATATTGAAAATCTGATATCAGATTCTGATTCAGCGACCTTAAGAACCTTTTATACTGAAATCTTCATGCATCTTTATGTGCTTTTTCGCCTGACAGCAAAGAAGTAAACTTTAAACGTATTTTTCTCAAAACTAATTTTTCCAACTTGGCGTGCAGGATAACTCAAAAAGTGATTAATCAATAACTTTTGCAAAGTACGATTCGATTCCTTATAATTTTCTCCAGGGATTGAACCAGAGATTTACTGTTATAACTTTATTGTTTATTTATAGCATTTTAATTAATAATAAAAAATTAATTTTTTGATTGAAAAAATGTCACTTTTCTTGCTATTGCTGTGACTCCGTCAATTTTTCATATTTTTATTTACAAGTAGGTTCAATCTCCGCGAAATTGACTAGCTTTAACAAAAATATTGGTTTTTTGCTTTCAGATAAATCAGCTCGTTGCTACACTGTATGCCGAAAACCGATGCGCTACCGACATTGTGTCATAAAGTTGTACGCCAACACGACAAAAATTAAAAAATTTGAAAAACCGACATCTTTTTCTTCTTTAAGAATGCCTTTTTATATTAAAAAAAAATTGATCTAATATCACTTATTTCTTCCTGATGTGCTGCAAGAAAGTTTAAACGAATCCACTAAATGGTTTCTGAGTTATAACGATTTTAAGGATGTATTGGAGGTAGGGGAGACCGGCGGGGAGTCGTCACCGAGGCGGAGTCGTCAACAATTATCTCGAAATTTGTATGTTGTGTAAACTCGCCATTAATATTGTAAACACTACTTATGGTGCCCATGTGACTAACGGAGTTTAGTGAGATTATAAGCCATGTTGTAATTTTCATTAAGGCGTGTTTTCGGAAATTAAAAGTAAAATTTTTTGCGCGTCAAAAATTTTAAATATTTTAAATATTTTCTCTCCGAATCTCAAGATAAGTGATTCTAAAGAGTAATACATGCTAAACACAAATTCAGTGAAATTTTTTATTTTTGTTGATTTCTAATATTTCATGAACGATCAAACTTAAAATCTATGTCCAGGACAAAGTCGTCACCAAGCCATATCATAGAGACTTCGGGCGAAAATCAAAATCAAAGAAGCAGCAGTGGTCGGATTCCGGCGAGGACTTAGATATATGTGCTGTGTGTGCTCAGAGATGACAGAATAGAGCTGAGACGAGAAACAGTGTATTTCGTGCAAGCGTAGGTCACATAAGTGTGTGCGCTTTTCTTGCGCTCTAATTATTTTCGCCATTGTGTTTTTAATTAATGTTTCCATTTTTCTATTAAAAAATAATTAATAAAATGCATCCTATCATTTTTCATGATCGGAATTATAAATTTTCATTTAAAATTCAGTCCAAGAATGGAGTGACGACTCCGCCCCGGCAATTTTGACATTTCAATTTTTGCACTTTCGTCGTTTTCACAAAGCTACGTAGACCAAAAATGTCCTTATAAATTTTGTAGCCAAGGGTTTACTCTTTACAACGGTATATCACATTTTACTAAAATTATTTGTTTTGTTGTTAAAAATCAGCACCGAAAAAATAGTGACGACTTCGCCCCGGTCTTCCCTACGTCAAATATATTCAGAAATAGCTGAAATTTTGAGATGTTTTTTTTAAATTAAATTAAAAATGCTCTGTAACTGATTTATTAAACGATTTGAGAGTTATTAAAGTTTAAGGTTGATAAAATTAACATTATCTTTTATGGAGAATCGACATTTTTGCTGTAAATTTAGAAGAGGATATAAAGGGTCTGGCCAGTTTTTTTATGGCGGAATGCCCCCAGCAATATCGAGCTGATTTTCACACATTAACTAACCTCATGACCCAACACTAAATTACCGTTTATAACAGCTTCTAGAACAACATGGTTCCGAAGTTAGAGCGTCAAATTAAAAAATCAAATTTTTTTTTCTCCGGAACGAGAAAAACTAGAATCTTGAAAAAAATATGGGTAGTAGGATACCTTAGGAGGGTTCAAACAAATATGGTTTAATTTGACTCCGACATCTATAAAGTGTCGAAAAAATTTTTCAAAACAATATTTTTTTAATACTCGGTAGAGATACCCCACTATCATATTTTATATGCAATATCACTACTTACCCATGTATAATATATTTTACTCGAGATGATCGTAGCGGTACAACATATAAAAACAAAAAATCAAAAATATCCCTTCTTTTACACTTGAGTTACAATGAGTCTTTTAATTTTTCTTTTTGATTTAATTTTACTATTCTTTGATTTAATTTAGATTTTACAGTAATTTTAAAATAGCACTCTCTTAAAAAAACGGATATTTTTGGTTTTCTTTTATGTTTTTAACCATGTACCGCCACGATCATTTCGAGTAAAATATAAATCCAAAACATTCTAATCCAAAACCACCAATTACATATATGTATTACCTCAAAAATAATTTTTGTGCTTTTAAAAATTTAAACCCAAGTGGTACGTATCTTTGTATTCCCATTCAAGGATCTTCCTATTCTAATTCAAGTAATAGTAGCTTATTTAATTCTCCTTAGAAGAATAATATAAAATTGTGTTACCTTACTCAACTTAAGTAATATATAAAAATTAGTACAAAATTAAACATTTATTTAAAAGAAGTAAGAAATAAGAATAAATAATTGTTTCATAAAAGTTTCAAAAATTTTAATTTAAAAAACTTGGCGCTGCTAAACAAAATAGTATATTAATAAAACAATTTCTATAAATGGAAAAAATACTTTACTAAACTATCTTTATTGCTTATCCCCGCAGGGTTTGCAAGGCGTTTTTTTTTTTCTTAGAAACGTTACCCAAACCTCCACAATGCTAACCTTCTCCTCTCACTTTAACCCTTTGGACCAACGGTTTAACGTCTCTTCCGAAAAACGGAGCCCAGTTTCCATCTAGGGATACCTAGGTGGCGGGGGCAGCGTGTTACAGCAGAGAAAATTCTTGAGAAAATTCTAAGTGGCCTAGTGGGATTCGAACCCGGCTATTGCAACCTGCTCCGGATTACGAATCTGGCGCTCTACCTACTAGACCAGCCGTCTCGCCGAAAAAATACTTTACTTTAAACTCTAAACTTTAAACTGTACTTACTTGGTACGTGATTAAAAACAAAAAAGAAAACCAAAAATATCCTTTTTTTTTTTTTTTTAGAAAGTGAGTGCCATTTACAATTATAAAAGTACCGTAAAATCTAAATTAAATAAAAAAAAATAGTAAAATTAAATAAAAAAGAAAAATCAAAGGACCTAACTCATTGTAACTCAAGTGATTTGATTTTTTGTGTTTTTAACCATGTTGTACCGCTACGATCATCTCGAGTAAAATATACCTTATCAAAAAGAAAAGTCGCGCTTCAAGTGATCTATTACAATTACAAAAAAGAAATGATATCTCTTTAAATTAGAGCGCCAATTACAGAGAGAACATGTATATTGCCTCAAAAAATAATTGTTGCACTACTTTGAAAAATCTTTACATTGTGTCAATTAGAAAAGAATGTATGATAACAATTTTATAAGATTAAAAAATTTTATTTAAATTTAACAAGGGAATACAAGATATTTAAATACAAAGTTTACATGTGTATTTTTTAATGGTCACAAAGAATTACAGAGGTAACAGTACAAAATACAAATATTTTATTAAAATATTTAATCCAACGAGGGAATACAATTTGTATTTAAATATAAATTTTATATATGTATTTTTCAATAAAATAAAATATTTAATCACAAAGAATTACAAAGGTAACAGTACAAAATAAAAATATTTTATTAAAATACATAAATTTTTCTTGTAAAAAAACTTGGCGCTGTTAGACCTCGAAATTTTAAATAAATAAGGACAACAGTAAATAAAAATAATTTAGAGAAAAATGCGATGGGAGTAATATTAAATGATTATCAGCGTGGATGTGGGAGTGAATGATATGGGTGTGCGTGACGACGCGGACGGCGGATAATGCGGCTTATAATTAAGTATAGAATAAATTTATTTATTTATTTAAAATTTCGAGGTTTAACAGCGCCAAGTTTTTTTACAAGAAAAATTTATGTATTTTAATAAAATATTTTTATTTTGTACTGTTACCTTTGTAATTCTTTGTGATTAAATATTTTATTTTATTGAAAAATACATATATAAAATTTATATTTAAATACAAATTGTATTCCCTCGTTGGATTAAATATTTTAATAAAATATTTGTATTTTGTACTGTTACCTCTGTAATTCTTTGTGACCATTAAAAAATACACATGTAAACTTTGTATTTAAATATCTTGTATTCCCTTGTTAAATTTAAATAAAATTTTTAATCTTATAAAATTGTTATCATACATTCTTTTCTAATTGACACAATGTAAAGATTTTTCAAAGTAGTGCAACAATTATTTTTTGAGGCAATATACATGTTCTCTCTGTAATTGGCGCTCTAATTTAAAGAGATATCATTTCTTTTTTGTAATTGAAGCGCGACTTTTCTTTTTGATAAGGAAACATAATTTTGTGACGTGTATCACTTGAGTTATAATTTTTCGGAAATAAAGATACTACTGCTTAGATTTTTTCGAAATTTTTCGAGATATAAAAGTCTACCACTTGTTACTTAAGTTTTTTCGAGGTATAATACTACCACTTTCATTTTTTTTAGGTAACAACATATACACTACTATACGTGTACTTGGCGCCTTTTTTTTACCTTTTTTAAAAAAGGTAATTTTGTGCGGATATCACGCCTTTTTGTAGTATATTACGCATTTTATAAACAGTATGTACAGGATAAAGCTATTTGGAGGTATAATACTACCACTTTGTTTTTTTCGAGGTAACAACATAACAGGGTAACAACATAATACATATACACTACTATGCGTGTACTTGGCGCTCTTTTTTACCTTTTTTTTAAAAGGTAATTTTGTACGGATATCACGCCATTTTGTAGTGTTACCCATCTTAATCTTATAAACAATATATCTTATAATCTTATAAACAGTATATAATACAAGGTATGAAGCTAAAATTGTTACGGACTATTATTTCTAAAGAAAACAACAATTTAATATTTTGCTTAGTTTTTTTTAAATAATAATCTGTAACCCTTTTAGTTGTACACCTTGTATATATTTTTCAATTTCAACATAAAACATAATCGCAATAAAGCATGATTAATGTTAATAAGTCGTTAACTGTAAAATTCTTTATTTATTTTTATTTGCGTGTCTTACTGAATGTTGTTCGCAACTGTATATGTATGTACCGATATCTTCAGGTATCGATATTTTTGATAATTATTTTTACGTCAGACATAATTTTAATTCATCCAATTTTTATTATGTCTAGACATAATTTTTGTCCAATTTTTATTATGTCTTGACATAATTTTAATTTAGCAATTTTTATTATGTCATGACAATTCTAATTCTGCCGCTAGGGAAATTTTAAGTCGATTCTTATGAATCAAGATTGAATTTAATGTCTAGGTGTCCCAGGTTGCTAATGACGAGGTCCACATAGTGCGCTCTATAGTTTTCGGTGTACAGGTGTATTAATACCTTGAATTCGATGGCCACGTGTTCCAAGTTGCCGATGACGAGGTCCACATAGTGCGCTTCGTAGTTTTTAGTGTCTACATGTATTAATACCTCGAATTCGATATCTACGTGTCCTACATTGGGTGCGTTCAGCCGATACTCCTCTAGCCTAGCAATCGTGAGCAGACGCTCGTTTTCGCTCGTTTCCTCTCTTTTGACCTAATGGATTAAAAGGAGAGGAAACGAGCGAAAACGAGCGACTGCTCACAATTGCTAGGCTAGCGGAGTATCGGCTGAACGCACCCATTCAGATTTAAAGTTATTAATACACCTAGACACCAAAAACTATGAAGCGCATTATGTGGACCTCGTCATCGGCAACCTGGAACACGTAGACATCGAATTTGAGGTATTATTACACCTAGACACCAAAAACTACCGAGCGCGCTATCTGGACCTCGTCATCAGCAACCTGGGACACCTAAACATCGAATTCAAGGTATTAATACACGTAGACACCGAAAACTACGGAGCTCACTATCTAGACATCGTCATCGACAACCTGGAACACTTAGACATCGCATTCAACGTATTATTACACCTGGACACCGAAAACTACAAAGCGCACTATGTGGACCTCGTCATCGGCAACCTGAGACACGTAGACATTGAATTCAACGTATTCTTACACCTGGACACCGAAAACTATGAAGCGCATTATGTGGACTTCGTCATAGGCAACCTGAGACACGTAGACATCGCATTCAACGTATTATTACACCTGGACACCGAAAACTACGAAGCGCACTATGTGGACCTCGTCATCGGCAACCTGGGACACCTAGACATCGAATTCAACGTACGATTACACCTGGACACCGAAAACTACCGAGCGCGCTATCTGGACCTCGTCATCAGCAACCTGGGACACCTAAACATCGAATTCAAGGTATTAATACACGTAGACACCGAAAACTACGGAGCTCACTATCTAGACATCGTCATCGGCAACCTGGAACACTTAGACATCGCATTCAACGTATTATTACACCTGGACACCGAAAACTACGAAGCGCACTATGTGGACCTCGTCATCGGCAACCTGAGACACGTAGACATTGAATTCAACGTATTCTTACACCTGGACACCAAAAACTATGAAGCGCACTATGTGGACTTTGTCATCGGCAACCTGGAACACTTAGACATCGCATTCAACGTATTATTACACCTGGACACCGAAAACTACGAAGCGCACTATGTGGACCTCGTCATCGGCAACCTGGGACACCTAGACATCAAATTCAACGTACGATTATACCTGGACACCGAAAACTATGAAGCGCACTATCTGGGTCCCGTCATCGGCAACCTGGGACACGTGGACATCGAATTCAAGGTATTAATACACGTAGACACCGAAAACTACGGAGCGCACTATGAGGACCTCGTCATCGGCAACCTGGGACACGTAGACATCGAATTCAACGTGTTATTACACCTGGACACCGAAAACTATGAAGCGCACTATCTGGACCTCGTCATCGGCAACCTGGGATACCTAGACATCGAATTCAAGCTTAATTCATAAGAATCGACTTAAAAATTCCCTATCGGCATTTTCTGCCAAGCGTAGAGAATCTTCTTTTCCGTTAACTCAATATATATTATTTATATATATACCTAATTTTTACCTAAATAGAAATCTTCCTTCTGACCGATAAGTCTATCGACCTAATTTCGAAATACGCGCGCGATATCGAAACTGGCGATACCTGCGCCGCCAGCGTCGAAAAAGTGAAAGTGACGTTTCTGATTATGACGTCATCATATCAGACGTCGGCGTTAGAAGTAGAAGAAGAAGTATCTTAATAAAAAATTTTTCACATTTGGACTTTGCGTCGCAATATCTCCGCTCGTAGGGCACGTAGCGGAATATTATGAGAGAAACCCCCCCCCCCCTAATTGGACCCCAAGCTATCGATCAAGCCTACTTAGAACTTGATCCGTTCACTCGTTATCGAGATCTCAACATCTCGGGTACTCGCAACCCGTCGCGTCGCGTAAAAGAGTCACGGTCGGTCTCGCTCCGCGTGTACTTGGCGCGAGACACTACCGTGTCTCTTGATTATATTATACATGAGTAAGTAGTGATGTTGCATATAAAATATGATAGCGGTATCTCTACCGGATGTTAAAAAATTATCGTTTTAAAAATTATTTTTTTTTCGACACCCTATAGATGTCGGAGTCAAATTAAACCATACTTGTTTGAACCTTCCTAAGATATCCTACTAGCCTTATTTTCAAAGTCCTAGCTTTTCCCGTTCCGGAGAAAAAAAACTTTGATTTTTTAATTTAACGTCATAACTCCGGAACCACGTTGTTCTAGAAGCTGATATAAACGGTAATTTAGTGTTGGGTCATGAGGTTACTTTATGTTTGAAAATCAGCCTGATATCGCTGGGGGCATTCCGCCATAGGAAAACTGGCCAGATCCTTTAAGAAATGAGATATTTCTAAAACTTTTTTTTATATGTAAAACATACATCACATTAATATTGTATTTTAAGTTTAAAAACTTTTTACTAAAATTTTCTTATTTTTTAATTGTTTAAACAATACTAATTATTATTTAATATAAAAAATATTGAGTTGTTTGACATACATGCAAAGTCTTCATTTTAGTAATTTTTTATTGAAACGCTAACTTTTTGCAGAGATTGTACGGCCAATACATCCTTAAGCAGTAAGACGTAAGCTGAAAGGAAATCAACAATTTGGATTCGCTATCGCTTACGTTATGTCTTAAGTTCTTGACTGTTTGGCTGATAAAAGGCCGGTCTACAATGGGTATCGCAAGTCGTGAGTCGTGAGAATTGACCAATCACAGTCTATTATACTTCTTGCGGTCGAAGAATAATAGACTATAATTGGTCAATTCTTACGACTCACGACTTACAACAACCGATTGTAGACTCACTGCTTAAGTTTTTCTATGTGCCCGAGCCTTAATATCTAAAATTCCTCGTTCCTTATATTTTTGATTATGCGGGGGCCCTTACGATAATATGGCTCTGTGATTCATAACATTTTAAGATCGTACTTAAGACGGTCTTAGGCCGGGTCTACAATGAGTCGCAGTCATAAGAGTCATAAAAGACTTTCGCACACGAATCGCCAATAATATATCATTTATCCTTGTTGTTCACCTTGTTATTAACCTTGTTATTACGAATGTTAAACAAGGATAAATGATGCACTGTGTGCATTATGCATGAAACGAAATGCATCCAGAGTTCAAAACTATGACAACAGATATAAACCTACTTTGTAAGATACTTAATTCCATCGCTAACTTTATGACAATTCATAAATTTTTCAAATCAAATACTTATCAGAAACGATTAAATTCAACGAGTTTAATTTAGCAGTGTTATCTCAAATACATTGCGTACATTATACAAGGTGTTTCAAAAGATTACTGCCAAACTTAAGGAGCGTATAGAGAGGTCAAAATGAAACAACTTTCAATTAGGAAAGCCTATGTTCTCCGAAGTAATCCTGGAGTCAGTACAGGCCTTTGAATGTATGGAACTCGGATAATATACCAATGAAATAATTGTAATTTGCTATCCTTCCACTAGATTTATTTTGTTTTTATTAAGGTTTTGTTTTATTAAGGGTACCGTAAGATACCTGGGATATTGAGAATGCGCCAGAGTTCTGTTAGAAGATGCAATGCTTACATTGAATGTAGAGGTCGCTAATTTGAACATCTTTTGTAAATTCTGTTTATAAACTAATGTAATCCTTAACAAAGCCTTAATAAAAACAAACTATAGCTAGTAAAAGAGCAAATAACGATTATTTCATTGGTATATCATCCGAGTTCTGTACATTTAAAGGCCTGTACTGACTCAGGATTACTTCAGAGAATATAGGTTCCTAATCGAAACTTATTCTATTTTAACTCCTCTATACGCTCCTTAAGTTTGGCAGTAACCTTTTGGAATACCCTATATACTGAAGATGTGAATTGACAAGTACTTTGACATGTATGATTTTAAAGTAAAATAAAATTGTGAATATTAGAAACTCACCAACTTCCCCATAATTCCCGTTCCTACTGTGTCAGTACACACATTTTCAATGAATGGCACATGAGCCTCAAGTGCATATACCAACAGCATTATGCCCACTAATCTGACAAGAGCAACTTGCGTATAAATTCCTCCAGGATGAAGTGAATTGACTATAATTTGCCTATGGATAAATTTTTTAAGTTAAACAATTGCTGTGTGCTAACACATTACTTTTTCAGGTTCAACACAAATGACGTACCTCCATTCTTCTTCTCTGGGAGTTTCGTGAAATAGAAATGCCTCTTTGCTTAAGTCTAATTCTTGGAATCCAATAGCGTATATATCTGGTGGCATTTTGTCTATGCTCAACCATTGATCTAACTTAATGCCATTTGGGGGTTGTCCATTTACGTTCCACGTGCAAGTAAGTATACTATAATTATAAGTAATCATGTTACACATGAATAATCGTGATATGCACAAACACATTTTTTAATTCAATAAAAAAAAATGGAATGCAGAGTTGTAATAACGTGGGATAACGAACCGAAATGTTTTACTATATGTATAATCATCTTCTTTACAGGCCATCTGATATCGTACCACCGATTCTCTTGCAGCTACTGGAGATCTACCAGAGGCGATGCTTTGTCTTGGTATTGCTAAATCATGATTCTCAAGATTGAGCAACTGTAAAAAATAAACTTTTACTCTACAACAGATTCCATCACTCTTATTTATTTCCATAACATTTGTTATTATTATTATACATTAACTCACAGAATCGACAGCATCTTGCATATCTTTACCACCGGTAGTTAAATTTCTTGTACTTCTCGTTAGCTTTTCGATCCACGAAAATTCTGCCGCTGGGCTCTTAGCAGTCTGATACACTAAAATCACAATTATTTTATTTGAATATCTTCTATAAATGCCTTCTACTAAAAATTACATCAAATGCATACGCGCATGTACATACCTTCTATCGCTCGAAATATCTCTGATACTAAGGAACTGGTTGCTTCTCCAAGTTTCATTTCAAATATCAGACGAAGTTTTCTCGATGTGATATTCATGAATATATCAAGACCATCCTGTGCTTCACCATTAGTATCTTTAGTTAAAAAAACAAAGAAAGGAAGAAGTTTTAATTAGGGAATTTTTAATTATAATTACAGATATTTATTTAAATAATAAAAAAAATCATTAAAACAGGCAAAATTTTTAGTTACACGATTCAGTTACTTTAATTATATTTTTATGACAAAAAAGATCAAAAGAAACACGAACTACGATAACTTGTTTCAAATTTAAAAACTAAATGTAAGTATTTTTAAAAGCTTTAACACAAAGCCCTAAATCTATGAATCTAGATGAATCGGGAGAGGCTCTAGAGAAATATCTAATATCCGCCAGAAATCTACTAGGAAAAGAGGAAAAGCTATGCTACGTGGTCAGATCAAGGCAAGGAATTCACGGGAGGTGCTTTTAAAGAGGTATTAATAAGAGAAAAGATAGAAGCCATATTTGCGCCACCGTACACTCCAGAACATAATGGAGTTGCAGAAAGGTTCAACAGAACATTGCAAGAGAAAGTAAGAACATATATGTTCGACTCGGGATTACCAAAGAGTATGTGGGAGTTGGCAGTTGACGCTGCAGTGCATGCGTACAACAGATCTCCACACAAAACTATAGAATACGAGATCCCGTTGAAGAAGTTTTCACCAGAAACGAGTTGTCACTTTGAGCAAATAAAGAGATTCGGATGCATTGGATATGCAAGAGTACCAAAGCCTACGTCAAAATTCGATAAGAGAGCTATTAGAGGTGTGTTGGTGGGATATACCGACACTGGATATATACTCTGGCTTCCAAGTACAAGAAAATTCATAGAGTCCGGACACATTCGATTTAATGAAAAAATAACATATAAAAATGTATATCAAAATAGTCAAACGGAAGAAGAAAAAGACTCAGACAAAAATTGGATGAAAGACTTCGTAGAAGATGAGAAAAAGGGATAACAAAAATTAAAGATTCCTGAGAAAAAGAAAAGAGGAAGACCGAGAAAACAAACAACCCAATTTTAGAAAAACAGAAACAAAAGGTCGAACGAAAGGAAAGTGAAACTCCAATGACTAGAAGTAAAACCAAAAGAAAATTAGAAGATAATGGAGACACTGATGTGCGGAGAATAATAGAAGATATTAGCTTTGCTAATTATACTACTGTGAAAAATATTCAACAGAATATAGAGAATGAAGATGAATTGAGTCGATGTCTTATGGCATCATTACATAGAGAGCCCTCGACATATGAAGAAGCGATGACAGGCAGCGAAAGAGAAAACTGGAAAAGTGCTGTAATAGAAGAACTCGAGTCTATGGAAACCAATCAAGTATGGACGCTTGTTGATAGACCGACAGAGATGATGGATGGTAAACGAGCTAACATTATAGATTCAAGATGGGTATTTAAGAGGAAATTAGAAGCAGATGGATCAACCAGATATAAAGCAAGACTGGTGATAAGAGGATGTAAAGACAAAAATGTGTATGATCTGAAAAAGACATATGCACCGGTTTCAAGATTGTCTTTGGTTAGATCCATATTGGCAATAATAAACAAGTATAATTTATGTACCTGTCAACTAAATGTAAAAACTGCATTCCTGAATGGAACCATAGAAGAAAAAATATATATGGAAATTCCAGACGGAGTAGAAGTGAATGAAAACACCAAGAAGACTAAGGTGTGTAAATTAAATAGAGCTTTGTATGGATTGAAAGATAAGTCCAAAAAGATGGAATAAGAGATTTTCAGAAGAGGCTAAGAAACTTGGATTAGAGAATGATCTACATGAGCCATGCCTGTTCACGTGAAGGAAAGAAGGCAAAATAGTAATCATATTACTTTATGTAGATGACATGTTAGTGTTGCAAGCAATAATCTGAAGAAATTAGAGGAAATCATAGAGAAGTTGAGTAAAATCTTTGAGACAAAGAATCTTAGAGAACCTAAGAATTTTCTGGGAATAACAATAGAACGAAACAAAGACGAAAGATATATGAATATTCATCAGATGCAATATACTGAGAGCGTACTGGAAAAGTTCCATATGAATGAATGCAAGCCTCAGAGTACTCCTATGGTAACCAGAAGGATGAGCAACAAAAACAAAACGAATAAATTAGAAGAAAAGAACACTGGAAAAGAAATTATAAGAGTACCTTATAGAGAAGCAATAGGAAGCTTGATGTATCTGGCGAATGCCACACGACCTGATATAGCTTTTGCAGTGGATTATTTAGCAAGGAAACAATTAGAGCCTGCAGAAGAAGACTGGCAAGATGTAAAAAGAGTCTTCAGATATCTTAGAGGAACTGCGAATCGAGGATTAATATTTAGAGGTAAAACAGACGTGTTAGAGTCACTAACAGACGCTAGTTTCAGAGATTGCATTAATTCTACATCCACTGAAGGATATATAATCAAACTATTTGGAGATGTGATAGCATGGAGAAGTCATAAACAGACATATGTTACTCTCTCTACTTGTCAGGCAGAATATCTAGCAATGAGTGAGGCCTGTCAAGAAGTAATCTCGTTGGACAAGTCGCTCAGATATGTTGTTGGAAGAACATTCTTGCCTGTAACAATATGGTGTGACAACAGAGCAGCAGGAAACTGCACTAAGAAGGAAGGAAGTCACAAACTTAAAATGTTTGATGACAACTTAGAGGAAATAAAGAAAAACTTAAAAGAAAGAGAAGAAACTGGAAACAGAAAACATATGGCTGACATTCATGAAAATTTTATCAAACAGTGTGTTGATCAAGGGAAGGTGAAAGTCGAATGGATTGAGACCAAAGAAAATTTGGCGGACATTATGACAAAACCTTTACCTTTAGAAGCATTTGCATATCTAAGAGATAATATAATGAATATAGAGTCTAAACGAAATTAGAGATTAATTTTACTCGGTAACTGATTCTTGTTGTGTTTCAGATAAGGACTAAGTATAGAGAAGGACTGCGGATCGCTCGGGAGGGAGTGTTGAGAGCCGGGCTTTAAACGAGCGATATGCTCCCGCCTTTAGAGAGGGCAGCTCCCCTGTGTGGCGCGCGTTCTAAGCGCCATTCGTGCGGTGCGGTCGTTGTCTGCGTGCGGTCGTCACGGTCGTGTCCAGAAGAGCCTTGACCATCGTGGAGTCAAGACGTATTGTGTTTTTGTGTGAATCAAATAAAGAGTTCCTACATAATAAAGAACTTGTAAAGTCAGTGTCCTGTTCATCTCCACGCATCTCGCGTATCGTCCTAAGCGATCTAATTACTACAAACACCCTATATAAAGTTAATTGTATACAATAGTAATTATCGTAATTATTGAATAAAGTCAATCCAACCAGCACTGTCTTTTAAGGCCGGTGTCCACGATGCTAGAACCCCAACATATAGTAATAACTTTTGTAAAGTATTATAATTATAAAGAGGCCTTTCTTTGCCCGAATTATACATATAAACGTTATTATTATTAAAAATGTAAGCAAGTGTAAGCTAAGTCTCTTAGGAAAAAATGGTCTGTATAATATCCAGTTTAAGTATCTTTTTCATTTAAGTGCGGATAAAGAAGGTATTTGATCATTTAGTGTGATTGCGGTCTCTTTCATTACATACCAAGTTCCATGCCTAAATCACTAAAGATAAAAAAATCGTTATAGTACTATTGTAATACATTAATAAAAATATGCGAACAAGTAAAAAAAATGTACTATAAGAAAACAAATAGCATATTATATTTATTTTTTAATCAAATGTATGTAATCTTTTTATAATTAACTAGCTGGTTACCCGGGCTTCGCCCCGGTAACGAAAAACTATACACTCTATAGCACTCGCCGGAAAATTCTACTTATATATATATATATATATATATTTTTTTTTTACGTGAATCTTTCCGATATTTTAATAGTTATTCTGCTATTTGGGGCGGAGACAAATCCAACAAATCAGAGATCATTAAAATCTGTCCAGCCGTTCTTGAGTTATAAATGGTGTAAATAACCCGACTTTGTTTTATATATATAGATTTGCTATCTATTACTATTTGTTCGAAGGGTAACTTTACCTTTTGTATCTTTTCCAAACTGTAATTGTGTATAATTTATTTATAATTAACATGACAGTGTAATGACCGATAAAGCAAAAGTTAAAATTGTTTATTTTGCCATTTTTTCTTCAAAATGCGATGACACTATATATGTTTTCAAAATCGCTTGTTCTTGACGCGATTACCGTATCTCTTGAAACATAAGATGCTCGTCATATGACAATCAAAACTGATGAGAGTATAACATTATTATATAATAATTCCTATTTTGTAGTTGTTACAGAGAAATTTATTACGAAAAACCCTCCTGGTCGTCCATTATTTAGTTGCTTTCGACAATGCTAGTGCAAGATTAAAAAGGCGAAAAGCGGCTGAAATGATAAAGCAATATAATGTTAATTAATATATATATATATATATATATATATATATATATATATATATATATATACAGTGCTACTATTTCAAATCTTAGAAAAGCGGAAATAGTAAAGCCGTTATAACAAAAAGTACTAATGCAGTTAAAAATACACAAACAGAGTAATTACTCGTTTAACATCTAAAAAAGCCCTTAATATGATAATTACAGCAAAACTATTAAAGGAAAGTTATAAAATAAGAAAAAATAACATTAAGATCTTTTATTTAAATGTTGATGTAACATTTTTTTTTTTTTTTTTTGCTGAAGTTATAGAATTTTGGCCGCGTTTTCCGCGACTCGGCCTACTGTACGGCACTAAGTGTAGATTGACTTTACTCAATAATTACTATTTTACTAAGCATTATAGAAAAAAATGATTCAGGACTTTTTGACTCAATTTTTTGTAAGGAATATCATTGTGTAAATAGTGGGCGCGAATTTGGTGACACCCTGTATATTAAAAAAAGTATGTGTATTAAAAGAGCACATTTCTGATGTAAATTGAAATCTTTGAAGTAGAAAATAAACTTAAATCCAATTCAAAATAGTTATCTATTTAGAAGTGTATAAATAAATATAGGGCATTCCATGCCAAATCACCGAGGATTTTCCTCGACCATTTTTGATTTGGCAGAAATTTTTTTTATGTTTTTATACTAAATAAAAGTAGCTTCCATGATTTTTTTTAGATTTTTATCTTTACCCATACTTAAGGTATGAATTTTTTCAAAAATATGCGGTTTAAAATTTAAAATGCCCGTAACTTTAAGAAAAAAGATATTGTAAAAAATGAGGTGCTTCTTTTTTTTCGTTTTTCACTGTACTTTTCGAAGAAAATATCAATAAAATTTTTAATATTTTAGGATTTAAATAAAAAAAATTTTTTTTTTCAATGCGACTGTTTTGATTTTTTTCAAAAAAATCTCACAAATTCTAGACTTATTGGTTTCGAAATTTTTAAGCCATTGGTGAAAATGAGATTTCAATAATTTCGATTTTTTAAGGCTTTTTATTTTTTTTTTTGAAAATAATTTTTTTTGAATAAGATGGACTTTACCGATGACTCTACCAAAATTCAAATATTTTTTATTTTTTATTTGCATTTTTACTTATTTTTATTATTGAATTAATTTTTTTTTTATAAAATATTATAAATTGGGGAACTTAAGGGGTAAAGCCACTCTAGAATTGTTAAAAAATCGATTTGTTTTTTGCTTAAACGATGCTTTAAGGTCTTAGAAATAAGGTACATACACTTGGTTTCAAAGCTCGGAAAAATCTCTATTATCCCTTTTTCGTAATCCGTCTGCCGGCGCGTTCGGGGCGCGCTTCGAGCGTCTAAAACTTTAAACGCGTTTTTCTCAAAATCGCTTTTTTAAAGTCGGGCGGAATCAGAACTCGAACACCTTTTATCCGATTGACTTGAAATTTTGAGTGAAACTTTACAATAACATTATCTTTAGAAGTACCTAGGGATTTGGCGATAAGTTAAACAAAACTTTTTTTATAAACAATTTTGTGCGACATTTTTTAGCGAAAAATGAAGCACTTTTTTCCAACATGCACCATTCTTACAAAAAATGATATTTCGCAATTCCCCTAGGTACGTCTATAAAAAATCTTATATATTTTTCAAAAATCTTTGAATTTTTGTTCCAGCTCAAAAATTAGAGGAGCTTCGATTCCGCCCGTTGAACGCCTTCCGCAAAAAGGCACTTTGGAGCAATGGCTCTGGCGCCGTCATTTTGGCAATAATTAATAAAAAAAAATTTTTTATACTCTTTAATATATAGGTAGATAATAAATAGAATTAAACCGATTTTCATTTATGATTATTGTATTTCTGAAAAAAATTGTCAAAAATTGGCTTTTTTTGGGACTCTAGAGTGGCGTTACCCCTTAACTTAATTGGGGATAGCATGTGATACATACGCATGAATCATCATACACACTGATGTACTCTTATATTAGATTTATAATCTCGATTTGGAGAATTCATTGATGTTTTTCTTGTTGTGCAATTCAGGGAAACTCATTTTCACGTTCGTATCAATGGTATATCTTTTACATGAAGCACATCTTGTGATGAGTTGACAGCGATCGCTGTAACTCGAGACGCCATATTAGGATAAAAGTAGGTGAAGAAATCTGTAATTCCGTAATTTTTTCTCGTTTTCTATATAAAATCGGAGTTTTCCTAAATCAGTGACGTATGTACTGCTATTATGGAGAAGCATTTTTAACTCTGTCAAATTAATACGACACTACATGAGTAGAAAAAAATGTAATTTTATCGATAAAACAGACGAGCATCACCTTAACATCAAACAATGAATCGGTAATATTATCTTGAAGTGCTGAAATATCTGCGAGAAAATGTCAGGAGAAAAAGGCCAGAACTATAGAGAAACAAATCCTGGTTCCTCTATCACAACATGTCCACACACTCATTAATGCCTATTTGTGAGTTTTGTGCCAAAACGGAGACAACTGTGCTTCCCTGACAATTTTCTCACAGATGTTTCAGCACTTTAAAATAATACTACTAATGATTCACTGCTTGTTTGATGTTAATATCTTGGTTGTAAAACGTATTGTCATCCATTTTGAAAATCGCAGAACACTTACAATGCTCTCAAAAACAAAGCGATATAGCAGGATAACTAATCACAATAGAAAGACATGATAAACAGGAAGTTACTTGCTAAGATCGCTGCTGGTAGCACTGCTTACTGCACATTGCAATGTGCTTACTGCACATTGGTATAACATTAGACGATTTTTGGCGATCGTTTGGTATGGTTTGGTACATATACCAAAGTTGCTATCGGTGGTTGCTATTGGTTCTGGTGCAATTTAGTACCCTTTGGTTGCTTATACCAGAGTCACGCCAAAAATCACCTATTGTATTAAAGCACTGTTATAAACGCTCAGAAAAATTTTTTAACAGACCACGTATAGTTTTTTAATTAATGTTCATAATTATATTAATATACAAAGTATCAGGTAATAAGCTAACCACTTCTCGTAGACTGGTAGAGTAAATTAAACTGAAGCAAAAAGTCATTGTTTTGTAAGTTTCAAAATAATTAATGAGAAATGTACAAAATGGTAAAAAACTTTTTGACCTGCCTACAAGAAGTAGGCCACTTTACCTAATATCCTATATAGAATTAATATACAACATATAGAAAAGCTTGAAAGATACCTATACCACATTTGAAATCCTGATCAATAGGCAATATTCCTTCCAGAGTAAGATCGCTATACACCTGTGGTGGTGTTCTTGAAGTTAGAAAGATTGCTAAAGCATGGGTTGTGCCTTTGTAAATAAGAGCTATATATCTTGAAGATTGTATCCAGCCTTGTATTAATGACGCTTCTGTAGCCTTAGATTAATATAGTTAAGGCATTGCAAAAATATATGTTATTCAGTAATATCAAAGTGTGATGATAAAATGATTTATAATTCAACATAGTATTTTTAAACAATAGTAAATTGCTATCGATCAATGACAGTGAGAGCTTTCCAGCAAGCGACACAAGTCGACAGAAACATATCTTTCTATTTTTATTTTTTTGGCAATGAGTAACAAAGACAGAACGACACTTGTATCGACTTGTGTCGCTTGCTGAAAATCTCTCAGTATATTATCTGCTATTCATTAAGTTCAGAAAAGGATACAGTTACAACGGTCTCGCCCGACACAAATTTTGATTGCACTATCGCTAATGGCTCGGATGTCGACATCTCACTTGTTCACCGTATATAAGTAATCAATTAAAACTTATATAATTATCTAAAATATACAATTTATGTATATCTGCTTTACTTTGTATGTTATAATGTATAATATAATGAAAATAAACAGTCACTTTTGACAACTCACTTCTGGAACTTTGTAAAGCGAACAAATATATATATATTTGAAATATATATATTATATTTCACGGTCGATATGCACACACATGGGATATCACAGGGATGCGTTCAGAAATTCAACCTGAGTAACTCAGGTGCTTTTACATGGGAGCGCCAAGCGCATGAAGTTAAGGCCATCGCACACAAAAGGTTTGTTCGCGTCGCACGCCCCACCATGCTCCTACTCACTCCAACGCACTCCAAAAAAAAACTCATCTGCTCCAATCGCCACCCTTTATCCGTGATTCAACTGCTCATGTATGGCTCGTAGTCGTGGACGTAAGTAAGAGCCACCGCACAAAACTCTCGTATGGTCACGTAGCGTAACGTAACGTAAATCAACGCACAAGGAACGTATAACGCCGTAACGGCCGTAATAAATACGTTTCTTGTGCGTTGGCTCACGTTATATGTTACGCTACGTGACCATACGAGAGTCTTGTGCGGTGGGTTCTAACGCACAAGCTTTGGCGTGATCTGTCAGGCGGGGACTACGACTGTCGTATATCGCTACGCCATGTTGACCAAGACGTCGCCAGCGTCGACAGCGTTGACTGTTGCTTTGACCAAGCCCCTTGCACAATGCCAGGCAACAGGCAATAGGAACAGGAAATAACCAAAAGTATGCGACGCGAACAAACCTAAAGGACCGTCTACAATAGCTTTTAAGGCTGATTTATAAAAGCCGTAAACTGTTAATTTAAGCCGTAATCTTTAAGAAATTGACCAATCGATTATTCTTCTCACATTCGACTGTGGTTGGTCAATTTCTTAAAGATTACCGCTTAAATCAACGGTTGGCCTCTATAAATCAGCCTTAAGAGAATGCAGTAAGACGTAAGCAGTAAGCTATTGACCAACCACAGTCGATTATTTTTTATTTATAATGCCCGATCTACAATAGCTGTAGTAAGCTGTAGTAAGCCTCAAGCCGTAAGAAATTGACCAATTACAGGCAAATGTGAGGAGAATAATCGACTGTGATTGGTCAATTTCTTACATCTTAAGGCTTACTACAGCTTACTACAGCTATTATAGATCGGGCAAAACGCGTATCGCGTAACCAATAAATTACGACGTTTGACATTTCTGTTGGAACATTCTAAAAGAATCAACGATATGATTGGTTACGCGATACGCAAGCCAATCTTACGACAACGCACAAAGAAAACTCATAACGTATGTACGCAACATAAGACTAATTACGTTAAGGCTGATTTATAGAGGCCGTAACCGTTAATTTCTGCCGGAACCGATAAAGTTCGCATTGCGATTTCAATGGGCGGAATTCATAGACGTTGCTCAAGATTTGTCTTAAGCATGATCTTGGCCAAGACGGTCTTAAGATCGAAAACCGTCTGAAGACGGCTTTACATGCATAGATAAATCTTGAGAACACAAGTTTTGAGCTTAAGATCGTCTTGACGAAGTCTGTGCTTAAGAATATGGCTTCGGCAATGTTCGGGAATCCAAGCTTTTTGACCAATCATGATAATAATTACAAGAATTTACCGGGGATTGCGTCATTCTCTTATATGTTCTGTGGTCATTCTCGCCGTGGCCGGTGGCCGTCATCGCATCGTGTATCGCGACGATTACTTAACCTTAAAGAGAGCGACGGGTGCAGTGGTGGTGTTTTCCCTCCGAGGAGGTACGACGAGCATCATCGCGTCGTGTACCGCGACGATTAACCTTAAAGAGAGCGACGGGTGCAGTGCTGGTGTTTTCCCTCCGAGGAGGTACGACGAGCATCATCGCGTCGTGTACCGCGACGATTAACCTTAAAGAGAGCGACGGGTGCAGTGATGGTGTTTTCCCTCCGAGGAGGTACGACGAGCATCATCGCGTCGTGTACCGCGACGATTAACCTTAAAGAGAGCGACGGGTGCAGTGGTGGTGTTTTCCCTCCGAGGAGGTACGACGAGCATCATCGCGTCGTGTACCGCGACGACTAAAGGCTATTCTACAATTGCGTAAGCGTGGTCGTAAGTGGTTGTAAGAGTGTTGTACGGCGTGGTTGTAGAGCGGTACTGCGGTTGTAAAGCGTGTTGTGGAAGATGGTTGAACTTTATCTTTCACGACTACGCCAGATGTGAACGTAAGAGCCAACCAATCAGAGTGCTGTTACGCGTCATCACGCCGCGCGCTGCTATAATTGTTTTTGTCGAAACAGTAAATACACGTGATCCGAACCGAAGACCGCTATAAAGATCTCAAGAGTCAAGTTATAACATTCTTTCTCGGCATCCGAAAGTATTCTTTTTTTCTATTGTAGTGTTTTTGGTACGTGTTCATCATGGAATACGAGGAAAGTGCTCAGTACGAGGAAGATGAAACTTTTTTAAACTTATTATCGTGTAGAGAATTGATTGGGCTGGTGAGAAGCAACGAATTATTATGGAAAAAAACGATGCATTTCACACAAAGATCAACAAATGAAAAGTTTGTGCTGGACGAGTATCGGAAGTGCCTTGACCTCTGTACTTTCCACTGCACTCTGATTGGTTGCTGTAATCAAGTTTACAACGTATCGTTACTTTATTGTAGACTGAACCGTTGTACAACATTCACGACTACTACTACTCCTACTCCTACAACCTTACGCTTACGCAATTGTAGAATAGCCTTAACGCTTAAAGAGAGCGACGGGTGGAGTGGTGGTGTTTTCCCTCCGAGGAGGTACGACGAGCATCATCGCGTCGTGTACCGCGACGATTAACCTTAAAGAGAGCGACGGGTGCAGTGGTGGTGTTTTCCCTCCGAGGAAGTACGACGAGCATCATCGCGTCATGTACCGCGACGATTAACCTTAAAGAGAGCAGTGTTCGGCAATGTTCGGGAATCCAAGCTTTTTGACCAATCGTGATAAAGATTACAAGAATTTACCGGAGATTGCGAAATGGCATTAAAGTTCTTACTTAAGATTTGTCTTGAGCCAGTCTTGCTCAAGTCGAAAGTCGACCAAATAGTCGACTTAAAGACGGTTTTGTCAGGTTATGTGCTACATTAGTGGTGATATTCCAGTGTCGGGATTGCGTCATTCTCGCCGTCGCGCGTCATGGCCGTCATCATCGCGTCGTGTATCGCGACGATTAACCTTAAAGAGAGCGACGGGTGCAGTGGTGGTGTTTTCCCTCTGAGGAGGTACGACGAGTAAACTCGAGTCGCCGATACTCAAGGCGAGGAGGTGTGACGAGGAAAGTGCGTAGTGATCGATGTGAGAGACGAGTAGCCGAGAACGACGAGGAAGAGCAGAGGAAGCGAGTGCGAAAGGGGAGAGCGAGAGAGCGAGAGAGAGGGACAGCGGACAGGCCGAAGCCAGGAATTCCGACGACCGCGACTCCATCAGGGAGTTCCAGAAGTGGCAACGCATTTTATCACTTTCCCGGCAGCGAGTACGGCACCGTTGGTTTCAGAAATCATAGTACGTTTTCATCCGATAATTTACAAACGTTTCCATCCGCTTAGTTTAAAGTTTCTCTGTACATTCCTGTGATGATGCAAATCTTGCATTTCATCTTCTCTTTTACAGAGCGACAAAGTAAAGTGAAACTCAAAATACTTAAGACTGGTACTAGATAAATTTCCGAAATGGTATGAAGATATGATAAGTGCTTACTTTAACTCATTCTATTATTTACATGTCTTCTATAACAACTGGCACATCTGTCATTGGCATACAATTCAAAGATGGAATTATTATAGCGGCAGACGTCCTAGGATCTTACGGATCGCTCGCTCGTTACAGAAATCTGGAACGTCTTATGAAAGTTAATGATAACATCATCCTTGGTACGTCTGGAGATTATGCAGATTTTCAGTGCATCAAGAGCTATGTGGAAAGAAAGATGTGAGTCTCAGCATAGTTTTTTTTTTTTTTTACATGTCTTTAATATTCTTCAAATAATACATCTTAGTTTATTTATTAAAGTTTGTAAAGTTATTGTCGTTTAAAAAAAATTTTTGGTTTCCAAAAATGTAAAAAAAGGGGCTTTTTTTGTCAACCCCTTTGTTTCAGTCTTGGGGGCAATGTTTTGGGGGATGGATTTTTTTTAAAACCCCAAAAATTTTTCCCTTCCCCGGAAAAAAGTTTTCCCCTGATAACAGACGATAAAAATTTGTTTTCCTTTTTGAAAAATTTAAAATTTTTTGCTGGTTTGGAAATGGGAACCTTTTAATGGGGGGTTTTTCCCAAACATTGTTTTTTCAAGAAAAAAAAAACGAAAAACGAAAATTTTTCCTTTTTTTAGATTTTTAAAAACCCCGTGGAAAAAATTTTGGGAAAAACCCCCAAGATCCGTTTTTGGGGAAAGGGGGTTGGGGGGCTTACATGGAAACCCTATTTGAAAAAGCTTAGGGGGGGTAAAAACCAAAATGAAAAAGGAGGGAACTTTTCGAACTTCTGTACAAAAATTTTGCAATTTCCCTTTTTTACGGGGAAAAAAGACCCTTCCCCCCAAAGGGGAAAAAAAAAATTTTTGACGTGTGTAATTTTTTAATTTTTAATTTTATTTTCAACAACTGCTCTTTTTTTTTGTATCACGGGGATTTTCACAAAAAAAAAGGGGTCGAAAAAAAAGGGCCCCCAAAATTTAGACATTTTTTTGGGGGCCTTTGCTTTTTAAAAATTATGTTTTTTTTACCTTAAAATAAGTTTTTAAAAAAAAGGGCCAGGGTTTTAAAAACGATTCTCTTTTAAAAGAAAAAAATTAAAAAACTTTTTTCCCCTCAATTTTTCCCTTTAAAATTTTCCCTTATATTTTTAAAAGGTAAAAAATTTTTTTTTTCCCAAAAAAAAACCCCTTTTAAAAAATTTGTTTTAATAAACCTATTTATTTAAAAGGGGTTTTTAAAGCGAAAAAAACCGCATAAAAAATTTCAAAATTAAAACGTTATGGAAATTAAAATATAATATAATATAATATAATATATATAATATATAAATATTGTTTTTGGTTTTTATTTTTTTTATTTTTTTTTTTTTATTTTTATTATATTGTTTTTCCCCAAAAAATTTGACGACAGAAAAAAAAAGAACATTTTATTGCATACGTAAGAGTACATTAACTCCCTAATGTATAAATTACTTATACTTTTGAGATAAAATGCACTGGTACGTATGTATAAGGAGTTTAATATATATGTTACAAATGGGCATATACAGCGACAGTTCAAAACTATGTACAATACATTATACTATTTAGCTATTAAGGCGACATTCCATGAAACAATTATTTTGACGACGCTCTAAAAATAAATAAATAAAGGAAAGAAACCGCTTCTTTTGAAGCGGTTATTCATCGGCTAAAGGCAAATTATGTAATTATTTGCATTCTTAATAAATCCAAGAGATTTATCTAAAAAAGTTACATACCTACATATTTATGTATTTAGAACAGTATAGAACATTAATTAGAAAAAAACATGTAGTATACAATTAGTGTTTTGATGATCAGATTGATATTGTACCTCTTTAGATATTAAGTATGTACATGTTTTTTAAACATTAAATGCATATTCTTCTTTGTAATATCGATTCTCTGTGGTGTTTTTATATTTGTAAGTACAAAATAAAAAGACTGACGCACAAACAAGAAAAAAGGAAAAAAAACAAACACGAAGAGGAACCAAGAAGAGATTATAATACAGATATGATATAGGTTAGATTATTGTCTTTATTGTCAAAAAATCTTATCAGATATACATATCATATATAAAAAGAATATTATAGCAGAAAATTATCCTACGTTCTTGTCAAACGTAAAAATTAATTTGAAAGTACAAAAACTAAGAATTAAACATGTTATATTATAATTATTCTGCTATGATAAATACATGAGGAATATAATATCGCTATCAACACGCAGATATTATAAAAAAATGCAGAAGAGAATGTTACAAAACTTGATCATAAGAAATATGTGTCTGACATTCTTTATTTATGGTATACAATATTATAGCGTAATGGATCATAATATGTGTTTATAATAAATATTAGCAAATTCATAGGCCATTCTTAAAAATACCATCTTAAGGGATCAGTATAACCAATATTTATTTAAACTCAACTAAAAAAAGATTTTTGAAAAAATAATATTACTATGATAATAAGCGGACAAATTACAAAATTGGTTATACTGATCTCTTAAGATGGTATTTTTAAGAATGGCCTATGAATTTGCAGAATACATCCAATGGCAAACGAGACTTTAAGAAAAATTGTGTTTCCTGTTATGCGAAATAATCAAGTAACACGTATTATAAGATATGACAAATTACTGATCTTATATGGCAACAAGTTGTGTGTGAATGTGAAATATAAGTAGCAACATCCACACGACATGATTTGTGCACGATTACGTCTCTTGGCCGTTTTCTATTAGTACTGAAAAAGATAAATAAAAATATAGAAGATTTTCAATCAATATATTATCCTCAAATATACGATGACTGCATTTCTGCAATTAGAGAGGTAAAAACCACAGTGGTGTAAGTCAAATTTTTAAAAATATTTTCTTGTGTGCATAGATGCAATCTGTACAATATATAAATTGCATTTATGCACACGAGAAAATATTTTTTAAAATTTGACTTATACCACTGTGGTTTTTACTCTTCCAATTAATGAAGTTACAGGATATAATAACGAGAAACAACTTTATGCAACTCCTGCAGTAGCAGCTAACTTGTCAACTCTCATTAAACATATAGGAAATCTTCTTGTAATGGAATGCATCAAAAACAAGATGAAGAGAAAAAAATTAGTTAAAGACTTCTTAAAATTATTAGTAGTAGATATTGGTACCAGCGTAAATAGGACTGCTTTCGAAATGCAATCGGCGCATAAAAGGCATAAGAAAGTAAATCTGCCGTCACTGGATGATATTAAAAAATTGCACTCATATTTAGTAAAAAGAAGGACTGAAGCTTATGCGGCATTAAATAAATTTTTTACACATGAGAAATGGGTCTCTTTAGCAGAAGTGACATTGACTTTGATTCATGTTTTTAATAGACGACGTGCAGGAGAAATCGAACGTGCATACATAGAAGATTTTGAAAATTATGAAAAAGTAAATAAAAATATGTACAGTGACATATACAAGTCATTATCCGTAGAAGACAGAAAAATTGCTGAGAAATATGTCCGATTTTGTATCAAAAGGAAGTTGGAACGTACAGTGCCCGTACTATTGTCAAACGATCTACTTGACTCTGTATTATTTTAATATTAATTAAATTATTATTAAAATTTTCATAATTTATTTTATTTTACTTTTTCATATTTATTTTAAAGTTATAAAACACAGTCCAGCAGAATACGAATACATTGATAACGGTAGTAACGCGCGCGAAAAGTATTTCAAAAGACCGTTACATTATATATTGCATTGTTGACGATTCTTCATTGATCTGATTTTCTCCTGCTGGAATAAACGAACTTCTCAAATCTTCTACGCTTGCTTTGTATTTTAAAAGTGCTATCTAATAAACTACATTAAGGCTGCGGTTCACTTGACGAGCCTAAGTGTTACTTGAAAGTTTTATTAAGTGTTATTTCAATTTCGATTGTTCTAATATGTACGCAATAGTCAGATTTTACGATGATGTGCACTATGTGTGCTCCATTAACCAGGTTTATGCCACTAAAAATCGTATTACAAAAGCCAGATACAGGGATGGATTTAGATATCCCGCAACCATAATAGCAAAAAACAGTAAGTATGAAAATACTTCATACATTAAACTGTACTGTTCATATTATATCGCATTAACATATTACTGATTACAGTAAAATAATTAGAAAATTTGGCATTTGGACTATAAATGAAACGTTAAATATGCTTTTCTGATTCAAAATATTATTCTGAATGTAACTTTGCTAGGTTCGGCAAGTGACATTGATTTCAATCCATGTTTTTAATAGACAATGTGCAGGAAAAATTGAACGAACATAACAACTTTATAAAACTCCCACTGATTTGTCAATATTAAATGTCTAAGAAATCTTATATTTTAGGTTTCCGCAGAGTGAAGAAACGTTTACTCTGGCTTCCAAAAGGCTACAGAAGGCAGTAAAATGTCAGTACGACAATCATCAGGACAATACGACAGTCAAATGTCAGTATGACAGTCTTTTGAACACCATGAGGTCATGGGAACAGTGTGAACTGGGTGCGCTGTAGTTCGCTACGATACCATCTCGTGCCAGCCGCTGCTAATTGAAGAGTTGGTCTCGAGCGAAACTGAAAGAAGTAATAAATACATGAAAAGAGGAATGCGAGAGATTGTGACATTAACACGATAAATTAAAGCAATTCTTTAAAACTACGGACAAAAATACATCCTGGAAGATTTTGCTGTGCAAAAACTTACCTGTCTTATCATTTTCTCCATCTGAAGAAAATGATCTTGGGCCCCATATCCTCACTGTAAAATCATCCGAC
Organism: Temnothorax americanus; assembly: GCF_048541705.1. Classification (NCBI taxonomy): domain Eukaryota; kingdom Metazoa; phylum Arthropoda; class Insecta; order Hymenoptera; family Formicidae; genus Temnothorax; species Temnothorax americanus. The sequence goes on from NW_027509787.1 coordinate 728,073, forward strand.
ACAGAAGCCATCATTTGATGGTTAACAGGATTCCACGAAACACAATTGACTGGTCTACTATGTCCTGTAAGAGTCGCTACAGGCAGTTCTCTTTTGGTATACCATACATACACTTTATTGTCTGTAATGAAATAGGAAGAAAACAATTATTAGTCATTATTAATCATATGCGTATTAATCCATGCGCATCATAAAATCATATTGCTTTTTTAAATGAAACTAGTAAAATATACAGTGATACAATGTATAAAAATACATTTTATTTTTATGTATGACAAACCTTCACTGCCAGAGGCAATAAAATCTTGATTAACTCCTCCAAAACAGCTATGGATAGTAAAATGTTCTTGAGTAACACCTTGAAAATGACTTACAAGTCATTTGTCTTCTAAATCCCAAAGATGCACACTTTGATTTGCCACATTAAGTAATTCGAGTCAATCTGCTTTGTTTACCCTAAATGACATAAGATGATCCTCTTGTAATATGTAACAGTGTGGAAATATTTCATCAAAAGTTTTGTTTAATAAGACAATCGAGATAGTATACGTTAAATTAGTTATTTTAAATCGTACATAGTAGTATCGCCAAAGTCGTCAAAAGTATAGCTGCGAATTCTATGGTGTGTATCGTGTATCAGCTGCTAGAACAGTTCTTCCATCGCTGCGACACCACAGACATTTTACTCTTACTCCTTCCCATGAATCAGAAACATTGCCGTCCACATCCTAAATATTTTTATCAGAATTTAATATAATTTAATATTAGCTTTAATATTAGCTTCGATCGCCAGCATATCTATGGGTTCCGCTATCACTTGATAGTAGTCCGGATATAATTTTTTGGAAGGCTTCTCCATAAACATTAACATAGGCTGCCAACCGTCTTTACACTATAAAAGAATACGGCACGCTATACGTCGACCGACTATATGAAACATAACATTTTTTTGGAATTACTTACAACGTATTCCATAATACACTTGACTAATACGTGCAATCTCTTCTTCAACGGTATATTGTCTTTGTATTTCCATTGTCTCAACAAATTCGACGCACGCTTAATTAATTTAGGTTGCTGCAAACTGTTCTCGGATTCGCTATCCGAATCGAAGTCCTATAGACATATTGAAAACTTGATATATTACATCCGCTTTTCAAAAATTACGTACGTGGTAAAATTGTTTAATTTATACAGCGTATTACCTGATCGAATTCTAAGAGTTCTTGTACTTTCTCCTGCATTATTTTTTGCAATTTAACAGCACACTACAATAAAATGGAAAACATGCGTGAATAACTATAGGTATCGCAATTACTTTGTAGCAATTTTCCAATTTCATTCAATTGCTAAATCCTTTAGAATTTGAAGAATTGGGGAATCACTTATACGTATCATATATTTTGCACAACACATAAGTTATTTCCCTAATAAATGTAATTAAATACAATGGCAGTTAAAGTAAGATGCGTTAACCACAAAATTCTTACCTTGTATAGTCGAGAAGTATGCATGTTATATTTCTTAGCATTTTTAAACATGATATTCATATCTCCAGCTACTTCACTAACAGTACCATATTTGCCTTTCTGAAAAGGACGATTGGAGAAATGAATATAAAACTAACAAGCATTTTAATATAAATGAATTATCCTATCGTCATAGCATAATATATACCTTTATCTTTGTACGTATTTGTAATAAAGATATAAGATTTTTAACCATCTTATAGTAATCAAGATATAATCTCTTTGACGAAAGCTTCCAAAAATATTCGCTCACCCTTACACCTACAACTCATAGTTATGTCACAAAACAGTCCGTAACACGATAATAAATTCATAATATTATAATACAACGCAAATCATACCTTGATTATTAGAAGCTGTCTGAATGGTTTGAAATAGTTGCCAATGTGGATTATCGCTTTCATCATCTTCGGTCAGATAATGCTGCAGTTTGTGCTATTAATGACTGTGCCATGGTACGACTGACCCTTTTGCTTTTCGTCGATGGTGCGGTTGTAGCGACCTTAAGGGTATTACCAAATCTGCCGTCTTGTCTTCTCGCGGCTGCGGTAATTATCTTTCTCAAAAGTTTGGTATCCTTATAAATCTGCGAGCCAGGCTCGTTAAATTGACAGGCGTTACGGCACATGAGCATTAGATCTTTCTCCATATCGCCGAGTGAGCTGTATGCACCCTCTTGAATCTTCCTCGCGATGGTCTTCAAATCAATCGGGGTCTCGATGATGTCTTAATATTCAAGATAAAGCTGCGACGTTAATGAGATTTCAAGTAAGTACGGTAAGTCAAATCAGTAACAATTTAAGGATAAACTACGAACCTTTTTAGACGGTTTGAGTTGAAACATAATATGAAGAGGTCTGTTATTGTCGGTGAGATCAGTCGCTGTCATAACCGCCGCAAACAAATCTTCGAATAACTGCATAGTTTCCTCGTCAAGATTTATAGAACTTTCCGAAGGATCTTCCGCTTCGTCTTGTCACGTCATTTCTTTACGTGCCTGAACATATTAATGGATTAATAATTTCACCACAGTGTACATATAACATGCGTAACGATTGAATCAGTAAATAATAACCAATCTGCCAACTTTTAGAACAAGTTTTCCCTTAGGTTCTGGCTCTTCGTACTCTTCCATGATGTGATTTTTAGTATTTACACACAGTTCCCACAGTTCAGTCGCATCTTTGTATTCAGGGAAGGTACGCTACAAAAAGTTATACGTATAACAGATCTCGTATAGAAGATCTCATTTGCCAGGAGACAACAATATAATAAGATAACACACGATAAAAGTAATTAAAATATTATTATATTAAGATAAAAGATTAAGGAGTAAAAACATACCTCAGAATATGGTACAACAACGCTTCTTCGAGCATTGTAATCTAGAATTTGTGTTCTCATTCACAACTTTCGAAAAACACTTAACGTTGGCTGCATTATTTTTGGACGCTTTCGTGCTGAAAGCGTTATTCTACCTTTATTGCACATATATGTTCTTCTTATTCTTCGTCACTTCCCCCTGTAGCCCACTATATGTTGAAGAAAGAGAATCACGTTTTCAGCACGAAAACGTACAAAAGGAACGCGGCCGTAGTTAACTGGGAACGATCAACACGATAAATGAGCGCGTTCTGCAGACGCCGTTCATTAGCAGCCGAACGTGATTGGCTCTTACTTTTAGAACCAATCAATCAACGCAGAGTGTTGATAAGACGAACTCAACAGTTGTTGTGTCTGCTGAACGCGGCCATATATAAGGGGTGCTTTTCATTTAAGGCCATTGCATGTAACAAAGTTTTGCACCTTATGCACATGTGTATGGACCAATCAATTTTCTTATGCTTACGCATTATGCGTTGTGCCGAAGTGTGTGCTCCCCGCTTAATCGAATGTGATTGGTCTATTTTATTACGGCCTTACGATTATGACTAAAACTTTGTTACGTGCGATGGCCTTAAAGAGGGGGCCTATTACGTATATCTTTTCACGCGGTAAAAATGCGAAAAGTGAGAGAATTTACTAGAGTATCTACGATTTTATTAGTCGAAATCTAGTAAATCTATTCATTTTTTGCATTTTTACCTCATGAAAAGATACGTAATAGGCCCTCTGGCCCTAACTTAATCATAGGAGTTGTCAACATTACAAAATAATTAGTATGACCATTTGTATTTCTGACGATATAATCGTTCTTACTCAATCTTTCGTTACATATCTTTTCGTGTATATTGTAGAAAAAAAAGATATGTAATAAAAGTTTGGGTTAGAACAATTATATCGTCAGAAATACAAATTGTTAGGTTAGGTCACATTAATTATTTTGTCATATTTGCATCCCTTTAATCAACAATTACGTTAGGCTGAGTTTCCACTGAGCGCGTCACGCGTTGTGTCATTCGTCACGACCAATCAAAACATCGTATTTTATTACATTATTTGTGACGGGATGTTCAGATTGGTTAACGACACATGACGCAAAGCGTAACGCGCTTAGTGGAAACTCAGCCTAACAATTAGAAAAGGAAAGCGACACTGCAAGCATATCTTCTGTCCTTCAGATCTTGTTGGAAGCTCTCCAATGAGAATGCTCTATCTAACGTCTATTATTACGTTTACGCGAGCGTTACTTCTGTCGTAACTTACGATATATTACTCGTTTACGCGGAGTAAATTATCGTAAGTTACTACAAAATCCCGTTTACGCGAAGGAAAATCCTGTTTACGCGAAGGAATTATCGTAAGTTACTACAGAAGTAACGCTCGCGTAAACGTAGTATATGATATATAGACATGATATTTTATTAGAATAAAAAATAATTTTGTACATTTCAAGTTTTAGATTCTTTCAATGAAACGTAAAATTTACTGAGAAAGCCGTTTTCTATAGAATGGATTTACTATCTTTGTAAGTTCTTAATATTTTTTATGTCAAAAAAATTCTTCAAATTTATTAGTAAATACAAACTAAATAACTATGATAATGTGTGTATAATTTTCTGAAAGAATACATGCATGATTAGTTAACCATAGTTATAAGCTTTATATGGAAATCTATTTTTATTGTGTAAATACGAAAAGAAAAAAGACGGTGTAATATATAATTAATAAAAACTAATGAGAAACATCAAGAAGATAAGTTTTTTCTTGTACATATTAATGTACAATCTAATTCCTAACTATAGTTGTCAAAGATACATTTATGTGTCTACACATGTAACACGTATAGCGAGAATACACTTACTTTTAGATGTATTTCTATTAATATAAAATATATTAGAAATAGTATATAACAGAGTATAGAGTATAAATTTTTATTTTTAGATGTAAATTTATATGTAAACGAAAATGTTTCACAATCGAGATTTTATGTGTCATAAAAAGCAAAAGATACATATATTGTATACATAACAAAAATGATGATACTGAAAAAAAATACACAATAATCTCAGTTCTAGTAAGTAATATAATGCATAAGATAATGTAATATGAGATAATTGTAGTCACCGCGGCTTAATTGAATTCTTGCTATTGCTATTTAGAACACTTATAAAATTGGTTTGCTTTTCCGTACGTTTAGACATCGTTTTCTGGTTGTTTATTGTCGAGGGAAAACTATCCTTTTCCCTTGACATAAACAACCATAAAACAATGCCTAAACGTACGGGAAAGCAAGCCGTTTGACGCGACTATCGAAAAAAATAGCAAATGTTCCTTACGCATATGTATTCCTTGCAAATCTTACTTTTTGGCCAATTGTATGAGAACGCTACATGCTGATGCTAGAAATCAAACTTTTTAGCAAGAAAAAAAATATTAAAACAAATTGATGGGAGTAACTTAATGACATGTTGCTACATGTAATCTTCCTTAAATAAAGTGAAGCAGATACTATAAAATATTTTTTTCGCAAATGGTAAAACCAAAATAATATCGTGTTTTTATAATTTTGGCAAAGATTTTTGCTTATAATGCAACCACGTCTTAATTTGCGGCGATGTACGATTTGCAAGACAAGGATAGTTTTTCCTCGTCTCCTGAATTTCTTTTAGAGACGGCAATGTATGATTTGCCATGTTTTGCGCAAACGCTTGAAGCACTGCTTCTTTTTCGTCGTCTGTCCATCGCAGCCTTTTTGTTTTTCCATAAGGAGATCCTAGAACACAGGATATTATATAATTTAATAATCATGAAAGTACTATATTATTTGTACTAAAGTTTAACGTAAGAATATTTTTATTGATGCTATAGTTGAACACTCATTCTATATTTAACGGTATTAATTTCTTTTTGGAAACAATGATCACATTTTATTGTATTTATTTACTTTTAAATATTAAGACATTTGTATCTATGCTTGGCATAAATATAATGAAAAATTATATTGAAAATGTAAATAATATATAAATATTTTTAAAAATAATTACTAGTTATTAATATGGAACAAAAAAAATAAACTTGAATTATTGAAAGTCTTATAGCCATGGATTGGCAACAGATAAAAGAATTACTTACTACGTACGTTTCATAGATTTTTGCTTATAATGCAACCACGTCTTAATTTGCGGCGATGTACGATTTGCAAGACAGGGATAGTTTATCTTCGTCTCCTGAATTTCTCTTAGAGACGGCAATGTATGATTTGCCATGTGTTGCGCAAACGCTTGAAGCACTGCTTTTTTTTCGTCGCCTGTCCATCGTAGCCTTGGTTGCGGGATAATAACATCCATCCCTGTATCTGGCTTGTGTAATACAATTTTTAGTGGCATAAACCTGGTTAATGGAGCACACATAACCCACACAGCACACTTTATCTGAGGGACGTCCTACAGACAAATTAGGATATCTCAATAACCGGTGGATATCCAGTGGATATTCGATATCCGGTGGATATCCAGCGGATGCACAAATGTCCCTCAGGATATCCTGTGCTGTGTAGTGGGAATATACTACGTTTACGCGAGCGTTACTTCTGTAGTAACTTACGATATATCACTCGTTTACGCGGATTAATTTATCGCAATTAAGTTACTACAAAATCCTGTTTTCGCGAAGAAAAATCCCGTTTACGCGAAGGAATTATCGTAAGTTACTACAAAAGTAACGCTCGTGTAAACGTAGTAATATATAATGCACATTATCGTAAAATCTGACTATTGTGTACGTACATATTAGAACAATCGAAATTGAAATAACACTTAATAAGACTTTCAAGTAACACTTAGGCTCGTCAAGTGGACCGCAGCCTTAACGTAGTTTATTAGATAGCACTTTTAAAATACAAAGCAAGCGTAGAAGACTTGAGAAGTTCGTTTATTCCAGCAGGAGAAAATCAGAACAATGAAGAATCGTCAACAATGCAATATCGAATGTAACGGTCTTTTGAAATACTTTCGCGCCCGTTACTTCCGTCATCAATGTGTGCGTTTAGATAAGACACCGCTACCGTAGCGCTACACAAACCGGTAGCGCTACCATGAACAGCCAATAGCCGCGTTCAGCAGACACAACTGTTCAGTTTGTCTTATCAACACTCTGCGTTGATTGGTTGGTTCTAAAAGTAAGAGCCAATCACGTTCAACTGCTACTGAGCGGCTTGGTCTGCTGAACGCAGCCAAAATGGCTGATACGCATTCGTGTAGCGCTACAGTAGCGGTGTCTTACCTAAACGCACCCAAATGTGTTCGTATTCTGCTGGACTGTGTTTTATAACTTTAGGCTGCATCTCCATGGAGAAAGAGACCTCTTATCTGGAGATTAGCCAATCAGAGTAATTCCATTTTAATTCCGTTCCATTATTTCTTTCTCCAAGGGCATGTAACCTTATTACAGTTTTTGCACATAGAAACGCTAACCGCGCAGCGTCAAGCGACGCTTTTACTAATAAAAATCTGGTTCTGGAAATTTGGTACGTTAAAGCCATTGCACGTAACAAAGTTTTAGTCATAATCGTAAGGCTGTAAAAAAATAGACCAATCACACTCGATTATTCTTCGAGCTCAAGGAGAATAGTCGGTAATTGGTCTATTTTTTCAAAGTTTTACGATCATAACTAAAACTTTGTGACGTGCAATGGCCTTAAGAAAATAGTCCAATCACAGTCGATTATTCTCCTTGAACTCGAAGAATAATTGAGTGTGATTGGTTTATTTTCTTACGGTCTTACGATTATGATTAAAACTTTGTTACGTGCGATGGCCTTTAAATTGGCTACCTCGTGCTGTGAGGTAAGCATTTCGGCCAATGACGTATATAATATGTGTATTTCCAATATTCATAGTCAGGGGATCGATTGTGTGGGCCGGTATCACAGTCTCCGATTAACGTGATTATCCGATTAAACTCACTCTGCATCTCTTTCTAACTATCCCCTTAGAAAGAGACGAAGAGTGAGTTTAATCCGAGAATCTAGGGAGAATCACGTTAATCGGAGACTGTGATACCGGCCCTGAATCTTCAAACAAGGTGAAAATTACAAAAGTGGACAGATTGCATTAGATTTCGACAAATAAAATCTAGTGTACTCTAGTGAATTTCCTCACTAAAATGAGGATGTGTATTAATAAAAACTAATGAGAAACATCAGGAAGACATGAGTTTTTTCTTGTACATATTAATGTACAATCTAATTCCTAACTATAGTTGTCAAAGATACATTCATGTGTCTACACATGTAACACGTATAGCGAGAATAGACTTATTTTTAGATGTATTTTTATTAATATAAAATATATTAGAGAGAAACAGTATATAATATAAAGTATAGAGTATAAATTTTTATTTTTAGATGTAAATTTATATGTAAATAACGAAAATGTTTCACAATCGAGATTTTATGTGTCATAAAAAGCAAAAGATACATATATTGTATACGTAACAAAAATGATGATACTGAAAAAAAATACACAATAATCTCAGTTCTAGTAAGTAATATAATGCATAAGATAACGTAATATGAGATAATTGTAGTCACCGCGGCTTAATTGAATTTTTGCTATTGCTATTTAGAATACTTATAAAATTGGTTTGCTTTTCCGTACGTTTAGACATCGTTTTCTGGTTGTTTATTGTCGAGGGAAAACTATCCTTTTCCTTTGACATAAACAACCATAAAACGATGCCTAAACGTACGGGAAAGCAAGCCGTTTGACGCGACTATCGAAAAAAGTAGCAAATGTTCCTTACGCATATGTATTCCTTGCAAATCTTACTTTTTGGCCAATTGTATGAGAACGCTACATGCTGATGCTAGAAATCAAACTTTTTAGCGAGAAAAAAAAAAGATTAAAACAAATTGATGGGAGTAACTTAATGACATGTTGCTACATGTAATCTTCCTTAAAGAAAGTGAAGCAGATACTATATAAAATATTTTTTTCGCAAATGGTAAAACCAAAATAATATCGTGTTTTTATAATTTTGGCAAAGATTTTTGCTTATTATGCAACCACGTCTTAATTTGCGGCGATGTACGATTTGCAAGACAAGGATAGTTTTTCCTCGTCTCCTGAATTTCTTTTAGAGACGGCAATGTATGATTTGCCATGTTTTGCGCAAACGCTTGAAGCACTGCTTCTTTTTCGTCGTCTGTCCATCGTAGCCTTTTTGTTTTTCCATAAGGAGATGCTAGTACACAGAATATTATATAATTTTTAATTATCATGAAAGTACTATACTATTTGTACCAAAGTTTAGCGTAAGAATATTTTTATTGATGCTATGATTGAACACTCATTCTATATTTATATTCTATATTTATAGATAATAAACATTTTATTGTATTTATTTACTTTTAAATATTAAGACATTTGTATCTATGCTTGGCATAAATATAATGAAGAATATATTGCATTAAGTATGTAAATCTGATGAAAATAGAAGGAAAGAGTACAATAAGATATAATAATATACGTTTACTTTTTACATAGAGAAATGTTAAAAGTATTTTAAAAATGTAAATAATATATGAATATTTTTAAGACTAATTTTTTATACTAGCTATTAATATAAAATAAAGAAAATAAACTTGAATTATTGGAAGTCTTATAGCCATGGATTGGCAACAGATAAAAAAAATACTTACTACTACGTTTCCGTTTTCCACCTTGTTTATCAACTTGGTTTTGACATATTTTGGAATCATTTTGTGTGTTACTCAATGGCATATCTATAATAAACGATGTATTATAACTATTATGAATAATGTAGTAAGAATACTTCTATATAAATTACTCATAAGCATTAAAAACGACGTAAAACATGTAAATGTTAATTATATTAATATTTATTAATTATAATTTCAATGTCCTATATAACGACTTAAACATCATATAGATAATAATACCTGCTTCATCACTGGTATTAATATTAATCTTATCTCTTGAGTTATTTTCCTTTTCAGACTCGTTGTCCGATGCAGAATCATTACTCGCATCCTGTTCATCTCCTTGCACAGCTTCTAAATATTGAGAGATTTTGAGTATATCTCTACTTGCCTGTGGCTGTCGATAGTGTTCTCTATGGATTTTATCAGCATGGCCCATAAAGTTGGCTAAATCCGAAACATCAATGTCATTGAGATTGAGTTGAAGGCAATGTGTAGCTATATGTTTTCGTAATGTTGTTCCGCGTAAAGTTGTTGACTGGCTTGCATTGCAGTCTCTTGCAAATTTGCGCATTAAGATACAAGCCCTTAAATATCGGTATCTATTTTTGTTGATAGAAGGTAGTCCAAAAATATATGGATTCTTTTTTGGTACTTTAGCTTCCTGGCGATATTTCAATATTAAAATAATACAGTCAAGGAGATCGTTTGACAATAGTACGGGCACTGTACGTCCCAACTTTCCTCTGATACAAAATCGGACATATTTCTCAGCAATTCTTCTGTCTTCTACGGATAATGACTTGTATATGTCACTGTACATATTTTTATTTACTTTTTCATAATTTTCAAAATCTTCTATGTATGCTCGTTCGATTTCTCCTGCACGTCGTCTATTAAAAACATGAATCGCAGTCAATGTCACTTCTGCTAAAGATATCCATTTCTCATATGTAAAAAATTCTTTTAATGCCGCATAAGCTTCAGTTCTTCTTTTTACCAAATATGAGTGCAATTTTTTAATATCTTCCAGTGACGGCAGATTTACTTTTTTATGCCTTTTATGCGCCGATTGCGTTTCGAAAACAGTCCTATTTACGCTGGTACCAATATCTACTACTAATAATTTTAAGAAGTCTTTAACTAATTTCTTTTTCTCTTCATCTTGTTTTTTGATGCATTCCATTACAAGAAGATTTCCTATATGTTTAATGAGAGTTGACAAGTTAGCCGCTACTGCAGGAGTTGCATAAAGTTGTTTCTCATTATCATATCCTGCAACTTCGTTAATCGCAGAATGCAGTCATCGTATATTTGGGGATAATATATCGATTGAAAATCTTCTATCTTTTTATTTATCTCTTTCAGTACTAATAGAAAACGGCCAAGAAGACGTAGACGTGCACGAATCATGTCGTGCTGGTGTTGCGCCTTATATTTCACACACAACTTGTTACCATATAAGATCAGTAATTTGTCATATCTTATAATACGTGTTACTAGATCATCTCGCATAACGGGAAACACCGTTTTTCTTAAAGTCTCATTTGCAAGTGGATGTATTCTGCCTGTAATTTGCCTGCCCATAATCATAATAGTCTTATTTTTTCGAAAATCCTTTTTAATGCAAACTCGTGAATGATGTCGGATACTACTTTTTGCAAAAAAGTCTTTACATTTTACACAGGCAATGAAATCTGTAGCAGCCTTATTGGCTTTTTTATTTGGACGTCTACACACAATTAATTGCCCAGTATTAAATTCTGGGTTCGTGTTAAATTTGAAGGTACCAGCTTTTCGAATGCCATCTATTATTTTCTTCCTTTCTGGGTCTTTTTTAGACAAAACGGCAAACTTTTTCACTTCCGGCTCGTCACGGTGTACTGTTTCTAAATGTCGTGGAAGCTGTGCTTGTGGCTTCATACAAAAAGTGCAATAGTATCGTTTCCTTGATTTCGTGTTAGAGTTTTCCACATACATGACTTCATCGTTACATGCTGATGTACCAACAACATTCGTGTTTGAAGTATCAAAACTTGAAATAGAAGTTGTAGTCTGGTTAACAATTGGCGCGTGGTTTTGTGGAGATTCACTGTCTAAAGAACTGTGTTCTGAAGGTGTATAATCTGCATCTTCATCATTATCATTATCTAGTGTAAAATAAGAACAAAAAAATTAAATAACTATGTGAATCAAGGACACAGCCCCTATGTAAATACAATATAATATAAATTTGTGTATCAATGTATACACGTTAGCTATATACGCAATAGACACATAAAAGCAGACGACAAAAGAAAATAATACTATATATCAAAGTAGTGAAAAATTTATTATCATATTTCAAAAAATATATTTAAAACATAATATAGAGCATATATTACTTAAGTTTAAAATATTAGCATTATTTCTTAAAAATATGCAGCAAGATCAACGTTATGGGAACTGTCCATTAATATAAGCATACACAAATTACTATGCAATTTGTTTATTAAAAATGCATTTCGAAAATTATTTATAAAAAGTAATGAAAATCATACATACCATTAGATATTGAAACATCGACAATTTCTGGGTTAGTATTATCTTGGCAAGTAGGAAGCGCGCATACGTTTCCTGCATCTACAGATGGTTCTTCTAAACACATAATTATATGTATATAAAGTATAATTTATTGCACAATATGATGGCAAAGAAAAAACTATATATCTCTCTCTCATAGATACTATAAATAAATCAGAAGGAATATAAGAGTCAGTTACTTATAAAAAAAATTAAAGTAAAAAAATTCAAAAATATTTGATTATTAATAAAAAATATTATCAGTACTATTTTTCCAGGGAACGCTATAGCAGATTTACATTCTAACAAGTATCTTATTTGTTATGTAAATTATGACTATGTTAAAAAATAACACTAAAGTCCGTATCAGACTACGGATTGGGATTGAAATTGGATTGAAATTTAATCAATCAGAACAGAGAAAACTGATTTCAAGTTTAGTAAACTTTGCTCTGATTGGTCAAATTTCAATCCAATCTCAATCCCAATCCGTAGTCCGATACGGGCATTACAGCATGTATTATCCCGATACTACTATTACGTTTTCCAAATATTTTATTTCTTGTTTCAAACTAACTTATTCTTACTTTTCACATATTTTATTAATCATATGCTTGACATGAACATACCAGTAGTGCTAAATGTCAATCGCTTAACACACTTGTCCACATTGTTAAATGCACAGCCATTATATGGAGCTATAAAATAATAGGAAAAATGTATACACTCATTTAGAAAAAAGTATGTGTTGTGTTTTTATAGTTTGTAAAGTAAAGTATTGTCTATTATACTTTGCTCCAATATACAAGTTAACACATTGCAATATTTCATCACATTAATATATTATCATATATAGTATACGTCATATGCAAAGTTTAATAAAATATGAAAATCATTATTGCTTACAAGAAATTGAGACTTCAATGTTTTCGCTTTCTGTATCAATATCTCTCTGATTGATCATATTTACGCCATACAAATTGCTGTTAATATCTGAAATTGCTGAAATCGAAAGATGGATTCAAAATACTCTATAATATTTATAATAGGTAATATTTACTAGAGTATTTCTCGACATTATCAATGTACTCACCAATTACAGGAAGCATCATATCACATTCTTCAGTAAAGAAATCTTGGATAGAGATTCCAGTTTTGTCATTTCCACCACTTTCTTCATTAGAATGTATTGTTGTAATAGTTTCTGACATAAACATATAGATAAAGGATTATAAAGCATTTATAACAATTAGTACCTACAAGACAGGATTTCTAAATAATGGTATACTCACCATCATGGGCATCACGTAATAAGTCAACGCTATTCAGTGAATTAAATTTTAGACTGCAGTTCTTAGTCTCATTAGTAGTTGTATTTTTATCATTAGAATCCCTGATATTGTTTGTAGATACTACAAAGACAAAAATGGGGTATATACATATAATATTTCTAAAAATCTGCATTTATAGAAGTTCTTGTATCTATATGTATACTAACTACAAGACATAGGCATAAGAATATTCCTCTGGCAATCAGCGTTTGAATAGTTGGCATCATTCTCATCGTTTTCATTATTAGTATATTCATCATTACAGTTTATCGTTTTGTTAATATCTCCTGTCCATATAAAAACAGATTAGCATATAACGTTTGTAATAATCTGCAAATACAGGAATATCTCTAATAAGTACAGTCTTACCATAAGACAAAGATTTATCAACGTTTCTCCTACAACTGTCCTTTTGATTGAGAATATCAGTCTCGTTATTGCACTCATCGTTATTTGCACTCATTTTATCACAGTTCATTGATTCTTTATTTCCTAAACAAAAATAATAGACTTAAAGTACATTCGTAAATTGCCAATATAATGAAACTTTTATTTCATCCGGCTATAATTGGCAAACACTCATCTTGACGACGAGGACCAAAACCAATGGTTGAATCGTCACGATGGGTGTTTGCTTATTATAGCCGGATGAAATAAAAGTTTTAAAAATAATAGATTTTCGTGTAACATTTTTAGACATTTGTATTTAAGACAAATATGTAAACAAATGCGTGATCATAATTAGATGCGGACACAAGAATTTTCATAATAAGTGTCCAAACAGTTGATATTATAAATCTCATCGTTTTTAGCACATCTATCATTACAATTTATCGTTTTGCTAATATTTTCTGAACATACAAAAAGAGCATATAATGTTTTTGTAATAATCTGCACAAATATAGGAATATCTTTAATAAGTATAATGAGATAAACGTTGATGTGTCTTTATCTCATTATTTTTATTATAAAAATATTCCTGTATTTGCAAATTATTACAAACATTATATGCAAGCAACGGCTTGCAATATTAAAGTCTACAGTTGTTGGAATATTTACTAAAGGATACTAGATTGCCATAATACTTGTAATAATAACCCGCATTTAGAAGCAAATTATATTACAAATAAGTGTTTACTCACGATGAAATGTTTTCACGTGAATGTTATGACAATCAATGTCTGGTTTGTGTAGTGTTATAGTATCATCTTTATTTGCACTTGTATCATTAAAGATTTTATGTTTGGTAGTACCTAATTAAAAATAGTATAAAATAGTAGTATTTCATTCAAATAATAGTATCATTTATAACACTGCGCGGACACCATGAGCCTTTTAAGGCACAGCTAATTTTTTATTTATACAGTTTTTACCGTTTTCTCCTGTCGTTTCAATACTTAAAAAAATTGCAAACTTTCTGGCCTATAGAAATCACTTTTCGAAACCTTAAAGATGATGCATGAATTTGTATAGATTTTGTTGTAACACAGAAGCGCTTTCAAAAACCCTTTGGACTTAAAAGTCCCAGGGTGAGTGCTCCAGAAACACGGTGTCAGTGCAGTGTGTTAATGTAATCTATTTTAATATTATATTTATAGCATCGACATATAGTATGGACTACGCCAGGTATAGAAAAATATGACCGATGACTCACCGGTAGAAGAAAAGAGATAGCGACTGGTAGAGGTCGCGTACAGACAAAGAAGAAACGAGGTAGAGGTTAGGACACTTTTTGAAAACTTTTATGTAGGAATCGCGTAGTCCATACTTATATGTCGATGATTTATAGTAACACATAGTTCGAGAACACGCATAAGGTTAAGAAGTAAGAACATACCACAGAATGTTGGTACAATAACGCTTCTTCGATTATTGCAATCTAGAATTTGTGTACTAGATTTATCACTTGAAAGTTCTTTGTAAGTTC
The DNA here is from genome assembly GCF_048541705.1 of Temnothorax americanus. Taxonomy (NCBI): domain Eukaryota; kingdom Metazoa; phylum Arthropoda; class Insecta; order Hymenoptera; family Formicidae; genus Temnothorax; species Temnothorax americanus. Next base: position 743,526 of record NW_027509787.1, read on the forward strand.
TGTTGCATGATACATAAGGTTTCTTGGTATCAATATTTGTAACTATCGTCTGTAATAGCTTCTTATCCTCTGTAATAATAAAAAAATGGTATTTGTACATTTTGTTATTCATTTTTAAATTGAGAGGAGTACGTGACCTTTGATTCACTTGGCAAGGTGAACCTAGCAAAGTTACATTCAGAATAATATTTTGAATCAAAAAAGTATATTTAACGTTTTATTTATAGTCCAAATGCTAAATTTTCCAATTATTTTACTGCAATCAGCAATATGTTAATGCGATATAATATGAACAGTACAGTTTAATGTATGAAGTATTTTCATACTTACTGTTTTTTGCTATTATGGTTGCGGGATATCTAAATCCATCTCTGTATCTGGCTTTTGTAATATGATGTGTGGCATAAACCTGGTTAATGGAGCACACATAGTGCACATTATCATAAAATCTGACTATTGCGTACATATTAGAACTTTTAAGTAACACTTAGGCTCGTCAAGTGGACCGCAGCCTTAGTTTATCAGATATCACTTTTAAAATACAAAGCAAGCGTAGAAGACTTGAGAAGATCGTTTATTCCTGCAGGAAAAAATCAGAACAATGAAGAATCGTCAACAATGCAATATAGAATGTAACGGTCTTTTGAAATACTTTTCGCGCGCGTTAGTTGTTAATCACGTGTTCGTATTCTGCTGGACTGCGTTTTATAACTTTAGGCTGCATCTCTATGGAGAAAGAAATAGCGAAACGAAATTAAAACGGAATTACTTTGATTAGCTAATATGATGCCACCTAGAGAGCTCCTATCTGGAGATTAGCCAATCAGAGTAATTCCATTTTAAATTCCGTTCGCTATTTCTTTCTCCAAGGGCATGCAACCTTATTACAGTTTTTGCACATAGAAACGCTAGCCGCGCAGCGGAAAGCGACGCTTTAGCCAATAAAAATCTGGTTCTGGAAATTTGGTACGTTAATTGGCTACCTCGTGCTGTGCGGCAAGCATTTCGGCCAATGACGTATATAATGGCCGCGTTCAGCAGACACAACTGTTGAGTTCGTCTTATCAACACTCTGCGTTGATTGGTTGGTTCTAAAAGTAAGAGCCAATCACGTTCGACTGCTACTGAGCGGCTTGGTCCAGCTTGGTCTGCTGAACGCGGCCAATATGTATATGGCCGATAGGGGATCGACGGTGTATCTTCAAACAAGGTGAAAATTACAAAAGTGAACAGATTGCATTAGATTTTGACAAATAAAATCTAGTGTAGACACTCTAGTATATTTCCTCACTTTTGTAATTTTTTCCTCATTTCAAGATACCCTAAGACTAAAAAGTCGACTTTATGTCGACTTCAAGTCGACTTCTACCGAAACTGACCTGGCAGAGAAAGGACGAAAGTCGACTTGAAATCGGCGAATGTCTCAAAAACTGCCGATAAAAGTCGACTTCCCGTCATGACGAAAAAGTTGAATTCCCGCCAACTTTTAACGTCGATAAAATAAACCGCCGCGTACGTCTGGAGGTCGATTATATATCTTGAAACAAGGTGAAAATTACAAAAATGAACAGATTTTACTACATTTTGGTAAATAAAATCGTGGATACGCTAATGAATTTTCTCACTTTTGTAATTTTTACCTCATTATTTCAAGATACACAATCAGGATGTCAAGCGAGTTTTAACGCTGTAGTAGCAGGATATATAAACGTAGTGTATCAATTACTACGTTTCCGCGAGCTTTACTTCAGTAGTAACTTACGATAATTCCTTCGCGTAAACGGGATTTTCCTTCGCGTAAACGGGATTTTGTAGTAACTTGCGATAATTTACTCCGCGTAAACAAGTGATATATCGTAAGTTACTACAGAAGTAACGCTCGCGTAAACGTAGTATGAGAACAAAGCTAATAACATTGTAAGACCGAGAAGAAGACACAGCCAGAGTCAATCTTTTATAGCACCACTTGGTCTAGGTGCATTGGAAAATACAGCCGAGTTTGCGAAAATATTGATATCAGGAGAAATGTCTCAAAGATTGTTCAAGTAAATTTATTTACATATATTACATATATTACGTATTTTTAAAATTAATATAAAGTTTTTAAAATAAATTTAAAATTGATATTTTATCGATATAGGAGGTCAGTAGTTTTAACAGCTTTAACGTGTGTATTATTTGCAAAATAGCCCAAAAAATACATCGAAATTTGCCGGAAAAACATTAACTCTCGAGGAATATCCTAATCTGGATATAGGTGGAAAAGAAAGTATAAAGATCAATCGTGCACTTGAATTAATCAAAACAGTATAAAAATATCGTCAAGTAAGAACCATCAGTTTCCAAAAATATCTATAAAAATGCTATAAAAAATTTTTCTTACCGCGTCATCGTCATCATTTTTAGTATTCTCATCTTCCGCATCATCTCTAGATAACTGGCTTTTAATGTCAGCATGATTGTGCTGTTCGCGCGATAAAGCAAATATATAATTAAATTAGCGTTACACAACACAGTATTAATGTTATTTCATGAATCAAATGAATGATGAATCAGCGTACCAAGTCAAGCCATATTAGATATTCCCAACATTGGTCAAACGTAATTTCAATACTGTGAAACACAGCTCTTTGTTTCGTATAGTTTGAACAACAAATTAGCCTAAAGCATCGTTCACAGATCTTTTCTTCGTGCACACGATAATTTTGTTAAAGTTTGTAAAGACTATAATACAACCTAACGTTTTGAACTCTACTATTAACTGTATATACAACTTATTCTTCATGTAAGTGTGTAGAGTACGACGTATAGAGCAGGATCGTAAAGCAAGGCACTTGGAGACCTCAGCCACCTGGAATCATGCGAATATGTACATGCATTTTTATATAACAGTAATATGTAATTAAGTAATATAATTGATAACTGTATAACAAATAGTAATAACGTACCGATAGAAGTGGATCAGCTGATAGTCCGCGAATACATTTTTATAAACGGATACCTCGAGCAACCATGCGTTTACTGTGCTTCGTAATGTTTTAAACGCCGGATATGCACAGAGTGATTTCATCGTAACTAGGAATAACTGTCACGGCATCACCACCCACTGCCATGTCCTGTTGAATAATCCCAACTTATGTAGTCGTAACATTATCAATTCGAATAAATTAAGTTGTTGCAAATAAGTTTTTAAAAGGTACTATTGTTAATTAATTTAGATAAGCATTTTTTTAAGCAAGTTTTAGTTAGTATATAAAGTTACAATAAAATTGGAATAGAGTACTAGTTGATAATAGTTGTGTATGTAAAAGCAAACATATTATAAGATATTCAATAAACACAAATAAAAAACTTATATTACATTTGCAACAAAATTAATAAAAACAGAATATTATCCTGTATTAGATCGCTTTACGTGTAAAATGTTATATTAATAGAAATATAGTATTAAGTGCAATGTATCTAATTTATCATTCTGCTAATTTATCATCAAAACTAGAACAAAATAACAATAAATATATACAATTCCCTTGTATGTATGTACATACATACATAATGACAGTTTGCATTATTTATCAGAAGTAATTCATATTTCATATTATACTTTTTCTTAGGTACATGGATTGTGCATTTGTATATATCAATATTCTAATAAAAGGTATAGTTTTGTTTATTTTTTAGGTTACTTTGCAAGAACTAGTAGAATTTATTGGAAAGAAAATTGTTCATTATATATAAAATTATATAGGATAAATATATACTGTTTATTATAGGATAAATATAAAATTCTTATCAGATAAAACGAGTAACATAAATCATTAACTATAGAAGATAGAAAAACTGCTAAGAGATATGACTTATTTTGTATCAGAAAAAATTTGGGACGTGTAATATCTGTTTTACCGTGATCAAATGATTATTAATTAGATTACTTTAATCGTGAAAATTTATAAAGAAGTTAATGTAAAAATCTTTACAATGTAAAGATCTTTGGATAACCTTTTATCAATAAAGATTAATCTGACATCTAAGACCATGTTTTAATTTGAATATTGGCAAGAGAATTGCCACACAAGTCGGTCAACTAGTTGCGCGTTATGAAAACAGTAACACAGTATTCAATTAAATTTCAATGATTTTGACGTTTCAGGGATCTTATCACATTTATGCCATTCTGATAGAATATATTGTTGGTAACCACAGGCAGAGATATATTCAATATTTAAAAGCTGTACAAGAATTAAGATATACAGGTTGTAATTACTGATTTTGCATTGGACAGAGTCCAAAAAAACTTGAATTAAAAAAAACTTGAGAAGTAATAATAACTGACATAAGATTAATATTAATAACTGACTAGTATAATGTTATTTGATGTTTAATTAAGTCCATGTCGTTATAACAGGACATGGAAATTATAATCTTAATATTTACATGGTTTACATTGCTTTTGATGCTTGTGTAATTTATATAAAAGTACTCTTACTGTATTATAATAATAGTTTTAACACATTTATTGTAGATATAACATTGTGTAACACATCAAATGATTCTAAAATGTCAAAATTAAACAGATAAAAAAAGAGAAAAACAGAAACGCAATAGTAATGCTTAATGCTTCTAATCTATTATTGCCAAAATCCATGATTATAATACTCATGTGTAATTTATATAGAAGTACTCTTACTACATTATTTATAATTGTTATAACACATTGTTTATTATAGATATGTCATTGAGTAACACACAAAATGATGTCAAAACCAAGCTGATAATAAGGTGGAAAACAAAAACGTAGTAGTAAGTAATTTTTTTATCTGTTGCCAATCCATGGCTATACGACTTTCAATAATGCAAGTTTATTTTCCTTATTCTATATTAATAACTAGTAAAATTATTTTTAAAAATATATATTATTTACATTTTTAATATAACTTTTAACATTTTACATACATAATATATTATATCTAATCTGATACCGTTAAACATAAAATGAATGTTCGACTATAGCATTAATAAAAATATTCTTACGTTAAATTTTAGTACAATAGTATTTTCACACTTATTAAATTTAATAAAATTTTCTGTTGTCTTGTAGAATTTTTTAATGAAAAAATAAAAAGAATACAATGGACAGACAATGAAAAAGCAGTGCTTCAAGCGTTTGCGAAATACATGGCAAATCATACATAGATTACGTTTACATGGCCATATTAAGATCTAGTAATGTACAGCGTGTTTCCAAAAAATGGCAATAAACTTAAAAGAGTCATTGATGTGATCAAACTAAACAACTTTTGTTAAGTAATTCGTATCCGACGACGATTCCTTAAAGTGCTAGGCGCCAGATCAATCTAACCCTTTTAAGTTTGTTGTCACTTTCCAGAGACACTCTGTATATGTAGCCTAATTATATTCAACAAACTTGCGTTTCAATGGAAACTAAATTAGATACTACCTTACAAGCTTGATGACACCAAATACGCGTTGGTGCCCACTCTGTATTGTGCATATTAATTTTCCTCCACGTCCAAGACATACCTTCCATTGTTAACAATCAAGCATCATTCATAACATCATTCATTGCAGCAGGTTCTGTGCAACCTCCTATATATTTTCCACACGCACAAGCATATAATTATCTAATTATATTTATTCTGACATTAATAAAGAGAAATTTTAATCTACTGTTTCTTATGTAAATAAAATTAATACAAGAGCGACATTTATTTCAATATCAAGATGTAATCTTAAGAATAACTAAGAATACCAAGCACAAGTAGATGCTTCTCCCCAAGTTCAATTTGCGACTGGCCGTAATGTGGCTGCGGCTTCAAATTTGATGTACTTTGCTTGTGCCAGGTATACAAGTCCAAATTTAAGCACCATACATCATTGGGCCTATAAAACAAGCAATATGATGCATAAATATATGATGTACATGTTTTGTTTCTGTACGTGTATACATAATTTTACAAAAATATACCTATATCCATTGCAAACTCCGCCAAAAATGACCATTAAGTTCCTATGTATTGTTGCAGAATGTGCGGATGTTGGCGGTGGAGTTTCTAATGTGTTTATAGCAGTCCACATTCGATTTTATAAAGTATACATGTAATTCATTAAATAATTTCCATTACTAAAAAAATATTATCTCTTGTGTAATATAATTTATTATACAATACACGCATATATATTTTTAGGTTATAACTGACTGACAGCTGACAGCACTACAGCACGAGCGCTGAATGCGCTAAACGCAATAGTCTGCATTGAGCGTACACGACTAAATACGACGCACACGTCATACGTCTCTTTTCAATCTCAGCCTTAAGCTATATCCACACAAACTTGCATAAGCCCATAAACATAAGCATAAGAGAATTGATTGGTCCATACACATGTGCATAAGAAAATAGACCAATCAATTTTCTTATGCTTACGTATTATGCGTTATGCAAAAATATGTGTTCCCAGCTTTAAAACCTTCTGCACAATAGACGATAGCGATAGCGATAGCGATAGCGACAGCGACAAAGTTGCCGACAAAGGTATAGCCATTTTTGTCGGCAACCTTGTCGCTGTTCCTATCGCTATCACTATCGCTATCGCTATCGCCTATCGCCTTATATTTGAAAAATAAAGAATAAGATAAAGAAATAAGGAATGAGGAATGTCGCATCTCACTTCAGTACACGTATGTACATTAAAGTGAGATGCAACATGCCTTATTCCTTATTCCTTTATCTTATTCTTTATTTTTTTCATTGTGTCTGAGCCTTAATGGAGCGGTTTAGGTATAAATGCCCATCTACAATAGGTGTTTTAAACCCTATTAAATTTGAGGAGAATATAATTGACTGTAATTGGTCAATTTCTTAGGGCTTAGGGCTTAAAACACCTATTGGGTGTAGGCACTTAAGGAGTACTACAGCTTGCGTCATGTGTTATGCGTTAACGCATGATGAAATGAAATAATCAGTCTTTCCTTTTTTCCTGAGGATTATAGAAAAACTCTAATTAATTCATTCCTTTATGCGTTATGTAAAAGTCTGTTTTTTATCTTTTTTTTACAAGTTTTTCTTACTGTCGTCAAAATCGCTGAAAAATAAATATAATGTCGTCAAAGTATACAGTGTCGGCAAAGTAACCATTTCTCTGTTTCGGGTTAGTTTGACGACGTCGCTGAAGTATACGATTTACTAATAAAATTTTGACGACCGTCGTCAAAATAGCCAGAAGTCGCCAAATTTGCCAATTCGTACTAGAAATCGTCGTCAAAGTAACTGATCTACATATATATATGTATATATATATATATATATAACTATTTATTTGATATTATCAGAAAGTTTTTTTTTCCAAAAAGTAAAAAGTCGATTTTCATTAAGTTCGAGGGGCCAGATTTTTGAATTTATTTTCAAGATCACGGAGATTAGAGAACAGAACGGGAATTCTCTAACTTTTTAACGATAATTGTTGTTACCGTTTAGAATATATTCTTTTCAACGCTGAGTCGTAATTGGTTGAAATCAGTTGAATGTCACGTTAGCGATACAAAAATTGTCGCTAAAAAAGTTAGAGAATTCCCGTACTGGAGAATGATAGGCAAATGTTTTTGAGATGTGCTTTTAGACGTAAAACGATGTAAAGTCTTCTCCGTGTTTGTGAATATGACAGTTCAAAACACAATTAATTTTATTAGTAAAATCTGTAAACTAAAAATAAAAAAATGGGAAAGTGTTGCAATGTTCCTAGCTGCATACTTAAGCGGTAGAATAACAGAAAGAGAAAAAGTTTTAGATGTTAGACAACTTGGGCTTTGTTTAAAGTTGGGAAGTTATGTATTGAACCTTGTATAAAGCTTTTTTTATTATTTTAATTCTATCTCGCATACTTCTTTATTAAGAATCACAGTTCATTACACAAATGGAGTAAAGTAGTTAGCACAGAGCTTTTGACAGATATTTTATATGTAAATTAAATTTTAATGAGGAAGATATTTAAAAAAAAAATAAATTAATTACGGTAAATATTTCCCTTTACACAGTCAGCCCCAAATGACTTTTGCCTGACTTTGATGTTGACCTTAACCTTGAAGGAGTTTGAAATTATTGACCTTTCCCGTCGCTCATTGTTCAATAAAAAGTTATTAACAAAACAAGGTTCAATGATCACCTTCAATGACTAACTGTTATCTGCTTGAACAAAGCGCATGTATTATATATCCATAAATTGCCATATTATTCTATTTCGTTAACTTTAACGTTTAATGTCTGTTACAAAAATAATTTGTTAAAGCAAAGAAGAGTTGGTATATGAACAGTTGGATCTTATATTTAAGACCGTCACTTTCTCTTAAGACCGAATTAGCATCTTTAGACATTACTTAAGACGGTCTTGAAGTAGGAATCGATTATGTATACTGGCCATATAATTTTATATTTTATATTTCAGAAAGCACATAAATACAAAGTACACTGAGAAAGAAATTTGTGTATTCACTGAGAAAAAATATACTAATAAAAAAGAAAATTTTCTTCATTTTAGTAAATGGAATCACAGTTGTATGCAAATTAATATTTACTAAAATGCAGTAAATTTTTTTCTCAATGTATTCTCTGCTTTAATCATGGTAAAAGCATGTTAAAGCTCTGTTAAAGCAGATAATAGTTGGTCTTGTTTTGTTAATAACTTGAACGAGTGACGGGAAAGATTAATGACCTCAAACTTTTTAAAGGTCAAGGTCAACATCAAGGTCCGATAAAAGTCATTTGAGACTGACTGTGTAAAGACAAATATTTATCCCTTTCTAGAGATGTAATAGAAGAGGTAAATTATTATTAATTAATTAATTGATTATGTGATTTATAGTTCTAATTAATTATATATACAACTTTTTATTAGGAAATATAAGCAATATGTCTAACAAAATATAAGAAATTCTGTATATTATTAAAATTTATTTTAGGTAACTTTTAACCATTAAATTCTTATTATACAGCATGTATAAAAGTAATTATTTTTGGACGTATTATCTATCGAATATTTGAAATACTTTATATTTAAGATGTTCCAAAAATATATTTTAGAAGCAACAAAGCTTTCAATCTATATTTTGTATTACTTTATTCTCATTAACTTATGTCAATTTATATTAGCTTCAATTAATTCATGTATAATAATGTTATCTGTCAAATAATTACATTTATATAAGGTTATAACATAAAATAAATTTTGATCTCGGCTGTTAAAAGTAAAAAAAAAAGAAAAACCGCTAAGTGCTTACATAAAAAAAAGATGTATAAATTAATATTTAATATAACCTACGAGAATATCTTCTTCCTTTAAAAAAGCGTGTAAAGTTAAATGTACAAAAAAATGGTATCATAAAAAATTACCTTTAGAAAAACATTAAGAAAAACGCTAAATGCGCATATGAAAAAGGTGCTGTATAAAAAAACTTTACTTTTATGCAACCTGTCCAAAAACTTGTACCGAAAAATTACTTTAATATAATCAAGTATATTTGAATCTCAATTTTACTATGTTGTTATATATTAATATAATATAAAAAAAAATTTAAATAATATACAATTATGTTAAAAAAGAATAAACTTGTATTATAAATATTGATTCATCTGTTGGCATTATTTTTATAGAAAAGATACACATTTAAACCCTAAATTATATATTTATTCTAGAAACACTGTTACTTAATAATTAATTTCTGTTTTATATTAAATACTTCAAGTTATCTTTGCAATCTTGCGTACTTTTAACAAAACAATTCATTGTCAGTTGGCACAATTGTTTGATGTTAATAATTTTGTAGGAAAAACTGATTTAACAGATTTATATACATCTATTATTTGTACAAAAAAAAACAGTTTCATGATAAATTATTTCTAATAAAGGTAAACAAATATGTTTCTTGTAAATAAACTTTTAACTTTTTTCTTACATTAAAGTAATAACATTTTTTGATACAAGTTTTTAACAGATTACATAAAAGTAACATCTTTTTATTAAGCATTTTTTATATAAGTACCTAATGTCTTTTTACCTTATTTTAAAATTGTTTTAATAAAACTAAGAAATAGAATATGTACTTACTTCCTACAGACACTATCGAATATTTCTTTTAGAGGCAAATACGTCTCTCGGGAAAGTTGTAACATTTCTGATATAATAGCAGCCTGTTGTATTTTGCATTTTGTTTTAGTATGATTATGTTCTTCTTTTATATGTATTTCGCCATTCTTCTCAATAGTTATTTTACCCGGACATCTTGAAGAACGACGAGTACTGCATCGTAAAATGTTATTATTTCGAAAATCTTTGTTATAGGTGTAGTCATTGTACACATAAACTGTTGTACCAGGTTGCTTTCCAGGTATTTCGTTCATCTAGAAAATTAATGGTAAAATAAAAATCAATATAAAAAAATTGAGAAATATAAAACACTTCTATCGATCATAAATAATATTAAAGTTATGTAAAATTTTTAAGTTTGTTAAATGAAGGAGAGATTTGTCAAACATAAGCATGTCTATGTTACAATTATTAAACTGAAAGTATATTTGTTAAACGTACTTGTAAATACTTTATTTACAAAGTTTGTGGCATATATATTATTTCTTCAGCATTACACAAATGAAAAAGATTTTCTGAGATATTGTGCAGTATACAAAATACCATATATATACATATATATATATATATATATATATATATATATATAATAAAAATTTAACAACAAAGTAACTCAAACACTATATTAAATTCCTTTATCGAATTAATTAAACGACAAAACTCTTATTGCTAATATCAACGCTGTAAATAATTTAGTATAATTTATAGAAAAATAAATGTAGATTTGTGGAATTGTATACGTATATATGTATATGTATACATGCATATATATATTTTTTTTCTCTGTATAGATTAAAAAATAATATTGTTTATTGAAAATGCAAGTTAATTAATCTTTGTCTGGCCTGCTGGCCACTTGCCAAATCTTCTTCCTGCATGTTTTCTTGTACGTTATTTTCTTGCACTCCTTCGGGACGCATATCATTCAAAACATCAAGGCGTCCACCATTGCAAATGTTATGCAGCACAGAACAGGCAACAATAATCCTTCCAACCGACAAAGGACTGTATCGTAACATTCGCTCTTTGAGGATACACCGAAACCTAGATTTGAGAGTTCCGATGCATCTTTCTACACAGCAACGTGCTTTAACAAGAGCATCTGTATAGCGGCTATCAGGCGTATTTGGTTGGGCATTGACAATAGGAGTCATCAACCACGGCTGCTGTGGGTACCCAGAATCGCCAATGAGCCACGTGTCGGTGTCTCCTACAGCAAATTAAATACACGTCATTGAAAGTTGTATATACACTTATAATGCATTAATCGTTTTTGTTAATATATGTATGTAAAATATATGTATGTATATGTATATGTATATGTATATGTACATGTATATGTATATGTATGTATGACTTTTGTACCTTACCGTGCTCGTAATTGTTACGTAAATGTTCAAGAATTGCAGAATTCCTCCATATGTAGGAGTCGTGTGTTGCACCTGCGTGTCGCGGATTCACGTTGAGAATATTTAAATCAGCATCACAGATCTGCAATATATTACAATATATCAAATTGTTTTTATGATAAATAAGCCTGTATATAATGAAGTCATTCATTTTATGTCCGCTTGCGTATATATTTAACTTACAATTTGCACATTTTTTGAGTGGAAGCCCTTTCTATTCAAGTAATTATGTTCCTCTTCTGCTGGGGTTATCAACGCAATATGCGTCCCGTCTATTGCGCCTATCGTGCCCGGAAATCCGAATGATTGAAGAAATGTTCTCTTTTTTTCTTCAATGACCCTTCGGTCAGTCGGGAACACAATCCATCTCTGCCCTAGGTGTCTACATATCAAATAAGTCACCATAGCGACATATCCCGACATCGTTGACTGAGCGATTGGGAACAGAAAATTCTGCCCAATTGACCTCTGGTAGCTTCCTGTAGCATAGAAATGAAGCACAGCCAATATCTTCAATTCTGGAGCTACGGATCTTCCATGTGCAGGGACAGACATATGTGGGCGTAACTCTTCAATGAGGTATTGAACCATTCCCTTATTTAAGCGGAAAAGTTCTATGAATTGTGATTCGCACATAGCAAATGGATCACTTGCGTCTCTTAACAAATGCCTCTTATTCCGATATGTTAAAATATCCTGACGCCTATCTTCTTCTATTTCAGCAAGAAATAGGGCATTTAAAATATGCTCTGGAAACATTTCTGCAATGTACATTTACAGAGATGCAAATTCCAAAATTCACACATATTTTCAGGAGACTTGAAATTTCAATCCTTATTCTTTTACTTGGCTGTGTACAATCATAGAATATAAAAATAATTAATGAAATGATGATATACATACCTATTAAAGTTACCAAAAAACACTTTTCAACAAAATCTTCAATCGTATACTTTGGATAGTCCTATCCAAGTTTTGACGCTTTCAATCCTTTTTTGTTTACTGTGAAGGTGGGGATTTATCAATCGTATATTTTCGGTAAGAAAAAACTTCCCAGTAAACAAAAAAGGATCCCCACCTTCCCAGTAAACAAAAAGGATTGAAAGCGTCAAAACTTGGATAGGACTATCCAAAGTATACGATTGAAGATTTTGTTGAAAAGTGTTTTTTGGTAACTTTAATAGGTATGTATATCATCATTTCATTAATTATTTTTATATTCTATGATTGTACACAGCCAAGTAAAAGAATAAGGATTGAAATTTCAAGTCTCCTGAAAATATGTGTGAATTTTGGAATTTGCATCTCTGTAAATGTACATTGCAGAAATGTTTCCAGAGCATATTTTAAATGCCCTATTTCTTGCTGAAATAGAAGAAGATAGGCGTCAGGATATTTTAACATATCGGAATAAGAGGCATTTGTTAAGAGACGCAAGTGATCCATTTGCTATGTGCGAATCACAATTCATAGAACTTTTCCGCTTAAATAAGGGAATGGTTCAATACCTCATTGAAGAGTTACGCCCACATATGTCTGTCCCTGCACATGGAAGATCCGTAGCTCCAGAATTGAAGATATTGGCTGTGCTTCATTTCTATGCTACAGGAAGCTACCAGAGGTCAATTGGGCAGAATTTTCTGTTCCCAATCGCTCAGTCAACGATGTCGGGATATGTCGCTATGGTGACTTATTTGATATGTAGACACCTAGGGCAGAGATGGATTGTGTTCCCGACTGACCGAAGGGTCATTGAAGAAAAAAAGAGAACATTTCTTCAATCATTCGGATTTCCGGGCACGATAAGCGCAATAGACGGGACGCATATTGCGTTGATAACCCCAGCAGAAGAGGAACATAATTACTTGAATAGAAAGGGCTTTCACTCAAAAAATGTGCAAATTGTAAGTTAAATATATACGCAAGCGGACATAAAATGAATGACTTCATTATATACAGGCTTATTTATCATAAAAACAATTTGATATATTGTAATATATTGCAGATCTGTGATGCTGATTTAAATATTCTCAACGTGAATCCGCGACACGCAGGTGCAACACACGACTCCTACATATGGAGGAATTCTGCAATTCTTGAACATTTACGTAACAATTACGAGCACGGTAAGGTACAAAAGTCATACATACATATACATATACATGTACATATACATATACATATACATATACATACATATATTTTACATACATATATTAACAAAAACGATTAATGCATTATAAGTGTATATACAACTTTCAATGACGTGTATTTAATTTGCTGTAGGAGACACCGACACGTGGCTCATTGGCGATTCTGGGTACCCACAGCAGCCGTGGTTGATGACTCCTATTGTCAATGCCCAACCAAATACGCCTGATAGCCGCTATACAGATGCTCTTGTTAAAGCACGTTGCTGTGTAGAAAGATGCATCGGAACTCTCAAATCTAGGTTTCGGTGTATCCTCAAAGAGCGAATGTTACGATACAGTCCTTTGTCGGTTGGAAGGATTATTGTTGCCTGTTCTGTGCTGCATAACATTTGCAATGGTGGACGCCTTGATGTTTTGAATGATATGCGTCCCGAAGGAGTGCAAGAAAATAACGTACAAGAAAACATGCAGGAAGAAGATTTGGCAAGTGGCCAGCAGGCCAGACAAAGATTAATTAACTTGCATTTTCAATAAACAATATTATTTTTTAATCCATACAGAGAAAAAAAATATATATATGCATGTATACATATACATATATACGTATACAATTCCACAAATCCACATTTATTTTTCTATAAATTATACTAAATTATTTACAGCGTTGATATTAGCAATAAGAGTTTTGTCGTTTAATTAATTCGATAAAGAAATTTAATATAGTGTTTGAGTTACTTTGTTGTTAAATTTTTATTATATATTGTGACGTTGCGGCTCGCCGCATCGTCGCGGCGCCCCGCCGCCGTCACAAGACGCGGAATTTCGCGCCCAGGGACGGACCAGGGAGGCAACGGCGAGATCTCCAGGGGTCGTAATTAATTGCGTTTCCACGTTCTGATGACGTTCCTTTTTTTTACAATGTAATACGCGCGGCACCTCACCCACACCACGGCACACCGTCGAGGGAGTACGTGGCGAGGAAAATCAAGGACGATCGATGACCCGGGAGGGGTGGCAAACGCGGAAGCAGCAGAGATCGCGGGCTGGCGAGAGCAGCGCGGCAGGCGGGCGGCACGTACGGCAGCGACGGACGAGGCCGCCGATAGCGGGGCCCCAAGCGCATGGGTGAACACCCGGCTTCAGCAAAGGATCTCTACAAAACATCGACCTACGGGGTGACTGATCACCGCCCCAGGGTCAAACCGGAGACACACCGGCGAGAACCGAATTCCGTCCGCTGCTAAGGACAGAATTGAGGAGTCGCACGCCGCCGAGGGACCGCTGCACGCCCCCGAAGGATCTCGTATCGACAGCACTGCGCCGGGACACCGCGGGCTTGCAAGCTCGCGCCCGATTGGCTCGCGCGCCCCTCAGGAAGGGGTACCTTATCGATTCCGCAATCGAGCGGGTCTAGCGTTTTCACTCTCTGGTCGTCCGTCGGCGAGAATCGTTTTGTAAGATACGCGATAGCCACCCCGAGTCGGGTATTTCGATATTCGTCTGGAGGATCGAGGATCGTGGTGGAAGGCGACGGCGAGGAGCCCAGGAGGAGGCGTATTCCCGGTGAGGTTGCCCGTAAATCGCGATATGTAAAGCCACGACACCGCCCTCCGGTACACGCTCTCGCTCGGGATAACGTCTGTTAAGATTGAGTGTAATTTCGCGATCGATAACGAGAGCGAAGGGCCTCGGGATGGTATCGTGGCCGCGGAACCGTGGTACCAGCGTTGAGGCGAACCCCTGGAGATCGCGATAGGCGTTGATGCGTTCGATGTCGCGAGTATATTGCGTTGTCCTCGCGACCTTGGTATACGGCCGCATACGGGCCGGTAGTTCGTCCATTGCGCTCCGTTTCTTCGCGTCGGGAAATTCTGGTGTTCGAGCGTCGGTGTTAGCGTATCGATCGGTGTTCGGATCTCGTTATTACGGGCTGAGAATTGTGCTCTCGCGCTGAGAAACTTTGCGTCCGGTATTGCTTGCGCTGCGTCCTATACTCGCGTTAATAAAGTACCGGCGTTCACACGCTTCGTGCGTTTAGATGTTAATTGCGTAGTTCTTCCTGGCGTTCCGTGGAGATTAGAAGAGCACTTCGAGTCAAAGGTGGTGTGGCCTTCTCCACACCTGGCGCCCAACATTATTAGCGATATCGCGACTGGCTTGGTTAAATGACTCGGCGCCTTCCCGTTGCGCCCGAGCCGGATATCTCGCGTTAAGCTAAGATATTATTGCGACAGAGTTTTCGTACGGTCCCGGACGTGGTTTCCACGCAATCCAAGCGTGACGTACCCTTATTTCGCGACATTTTGTGTTGAATCTCACTCTCGTGAGTGATATTAAGCGTCTTATTATTATTCATATTATTCATATCATATTATTAATCGTTTGAGAATAGAACCTTCAGCAAGTTTATTAGAGACCCAGTTAATACTCCGTGGGTGTCTCGCGTCCGCAGTAATATTTTTTCTGTTAAAGGAATCTCGACACCCCGCCACCGGCATTCTTGATTTAGTTATCGAAATTATCTTGTGTTTGATCGAAGCCGGATGGATAAACGTTGTTATTTTCCCGACAACCAGTACTCAATAAATATTATATTCTTTGTTATCTGACTGAGTATGAAATTAACGTGTCACCCCGCCGAGTGCCGTGCCGCCCTTCATTAACCCCGCCCGTGATTAGGTCAAGCTAGCCGATTCCACGCACCTCCACACTTCGTTTCGCGTCTCGTTTAGGTTTTCGCGATTTCGTGGACGCGAAGGTACGCGTCTAACATTCGGAACATTTCGTGGAGTATCGGAGGTGCGAGGAAATCACTGGAGAGGCCAACCATCCCGCTCTCCTAAGTCCTTTTGATCCGGCTCACGCCCCGGAGCGGTCCGGGAGTGCAAAAAGTCGTGACAAAATTTGGCGCCCAACGTGGGGCCGCCGAAAGGTCGCCGAAAGGCACGTAAAGGGCTCGGTACGGCGCTACGATATTTTCGTGCGGGTGACAAGAGTCTCGCGGATTACTTGCTGATTTCGTTTCCTTGTGTTTGTCGGAATAAAGAATTAATCCTTTCCTTATTTCATGTTTTGAGGCGATATATTATGTATGATATATTTCTGATTGCGATATTATTTAATTGTGTTGTGCCATATTATGTTTTGTCTAACCTCTTTCTTGCAGCTTTGTGTGAAATATTGTTTGAAAATTGATTATTGAGGTAAATGTATTCGGGTGGGTTACTCGGTAAATCGGAGATATTATTCGGTGCCGTGTGACGCGTTGGAATTTGGTGAAAGTGCGATCGCGATAACACCGGAATTCGGTGTTTACATCGAGCGGACTATCGCGTCAGAAAAACTGTTTGCCTATTTCGCGTTACCGTTACATTCCTTTCGCGAGTGTTATTGTTCGTGTGTTATTGTTCGCGTGTTATTCTCTTTCGGAAATACGGTAACATTCCGTAGCTTTCGCGCGGAATATAGGTTTCGCTTTCGAGAATAATTTCGAACGACGAAATGAATTCCACCGAGCTTACCGATGAGTGGATCCTCCACGCTACGCGCGAGGAACGGATCGCCGAATTGAGTCGACGCGGATTAGCCACCGACGGGTCCGATCCCGAGCTGGCGCTTCGCTTGTTACGCTTGCTGACGACCGCGCGTCGCGGCGGCGGCTCCGAAAGGGCATCCGAGTCGAACCGTGGGGCCGACTTCGAATCGAACCGCGCGACGAACGTCGAATTAATACAGCTGACGGGGGCCGAGGCGAGTCATCCGGTTAATGCCGGATACCTCGAGATTCCTGTGGGGGACATCCGCCCGGATAGTCCGTCCGCGGGGTTGGTTGCGTCTTCGCACCTCGATCACTCGGGCGTTTCCCGGGATCACGTGCACCGAACCTCTCACGAGGCGGGCGAAAACTCCGCGACGACCATTTATAATATCATGCGGAAATGGGACTTAAGGTTTTCGGGCGCGCGCGGAGAGGATGCCGAAACGTTTCTGTTGCGCGTAGAGGAGGGCCGCGAATTGATTCCGGTCGCTGATGAGGATATTTTACGATGTCTCCCGTTCTTTCTCTCAGGTATAGCGCTTTATTGGTTTCGCGGGAAGAGGGAACGGCTGACGACATGGGCCGCGTTTAAAACCGCGTGGCGTACACGTTTCGGAAACCCAGATTTTCAGTTCGCCCTTCGCGACGAAATTATGCGGCGAACACAGGGGGAACAGGAGTCCGTAACGGACTTCCTGACTTGCTTAAACACCCTTTACGATCGGTTATCGCCGCCGTGGCGCGAGGAGGAGAAGGTCGGGTACGCGCACCGACACATGCTGCCCCGGTTGCAGACTTTAGTACCTCGGGACGCGGTAAACAATATGGACGCGCTTGAGCGATGGGCCGCGCGTGCGGAAGCTAGCTACCGCGCCGCACAGAATTATCGTGCTCCGCCTCCGCCGGAACGGTCCTTCTTCCCGGATCTCGCTTACCGAACGCCAAAGGGCGCGAACCGACAGGGGGGCGGGCAACATCGCGATTCCGTGGCTGCTCTCGGCGTGACTAACGCAAATTCGAGCGGAGCGGTGGCGGGCGCGAGGAGGGCCAATGCCCGCGGGCCGAAAGAGAATACCCCGGCCGTGACTGCCGCATCTGCGGCGAATGCGCCGAGCACCTCATCGGTCACCGCAAACGCGACGCAGGCCGCAAAATGTTGGAATTGCGATTCGACTGGGCATTTCGCGCGTGATTGCACGGCCCCGCCGCGTAAACACTGTTATCGGTGTGGAAAGGCCGAATACACCACCCGCACTTGCCCGACGTGTTCGGGAAACGAGTAAGGGAGTCGCAAACCAGGGGCGACCCGACTCCTAACCCCTCCGCCCCTGAAAAGTCGTTACCGATAGAGCACCGCGATGCCGCGTATAGCGCGTTTAACGAACCGGGAGGCTCGGCCTCTCTCAAGTTTCTGCGCATCCAAGTCAAGGGATTTGAGATCAGCGCTTTAGTAGACTCGGGTTCTAGCCGTACGTTCGCGGGTCCGGAAATTATCGCCTTAATTAAGCAGCTCGGTTTCAAGTTCAATCCGGCCGGCGGCAGGCGCGTGACGACCGCGACCAATCAGACGGCGAGAGTAAGGGGGGAAGTGAGGGTCCCGATTAGCGTGCACGGTAAAACATTGAACATGAGAGTTCATTCACTACCGGCATTAGCGTTACCGTGTATCTTGGGTGTGGATTTCCTGACGGCCTTCGGAGTAAATATCAATTTCGCGAATGATACTTAGAATTTCGTTGAAGATTCCTCGCAATCTTACCCTTTCGAAAGGGGATCTTCTAGCTCTCTCGCGAGCGTTCGAGTGATAGTGGCCGGAGATGACAGCGTGGATATCGAGCTAGGTCAAACGGGGGAGGGGGAATTGACGCGAAAGCCAGACGCGTCGCCTCTCGTTTGCTGCGGACTAAGCGAGTTAACTCCCGAACAAGAAAAACAGTTACAATCGTTCCTAAAGTCACAAATTGCGGGAAGTACAGAGGAACTCGGCGCCACCGCGTTGACCGAGCATAATATCGATGTAGGGGACCACCCTCCAATTCGGCAACGTTGTTACCCCGTGTCACCGAAAATAAAGGAAGCCATTTACGAGGAAGTAGATCGCCTACTAAAGGCCGGTATAATAGAGCCGTCGCAGAGCGAGTGGTCGACGCCTATCGTCATGATTAAAAAGCCTAACGGGACGTATCGCTTCTGTTTAGATTTCCGACTCGTGAACAATGTCTCGAAAAAGGACGCGTACCCACTACCGTATATGAACGCGATCTTAGACAAATTGCGTAAGGCACGATATATTTCGACCATCGACCTCAGCCAGGCTTACTTCCAGATCCCGCTATCAAAAAAGAGCAAGGAAATCACGGCCTTTGCGGTACCGGGAAAAGGCTTATTTCATTTTAAGCGAATGCCGTTTGGCTTAACGGGAGCTCCCGCCACCTTTCAGAGGTTATTAGATCGCTTAATTGGACCAGAAATGGATCCTTACGCGTTCGCGTATCTGGATGATATCGTCGTGGCTACCGAAACTTTCGAAGAGCATCTCGAGTGGTTGGGACGAGTTTTCGCGCGTATTCGCGAGGCGGGCTTAACGATTAATCCTGAGAAAAGTAAATTCTGTCGCTCGCAAGTAAAGTACCTCGGATTTTTAGTCCAACGGGAGGGTTTGAAGGTCGATCCCGACAAGACTGTTGCGATTAGGGAATATCCCGCGCCGCGTAACCTCCGACAGTTACGCCGCTTTATCGGCATGGCCTCTTGGTACCGTCGTTTCATCCCGCAGTGTGCTACTCTTCTCGAACCGTTAACGCGGTTACTTAAAAAGAATCAGGTGTGGGAATGGGGCGAAGAACAAAGGTCCGCTTTCGACACAATAAAGGAGTGTCTGACGTCCCCGCCAACCCTATCGTGTCCGGACTTTAGCGTGCCGTTTGTGCTGCAAACAGATGCAAGCTCCGTGGGTCTAGGCGCTGTGCTAACACAGCAGATTGACGGTCACGAGCATGTGGTGGTTTTCGCGAGTAGAGCCCTGTCCGACGCGGAGAAAAAGTACTCGACAACCGAGCAGGAATGCCTAGCGGTCGTGTGGGCAATTACGAAATTCCGACCCTACCTCGAGGGCTATCGCTTCACGGTTATTACGGACCATAGCAGTCTACGCTGGCTCCATAACCTAAAGAATCCTACCGGACGTCTAGCCATGGGCCCTCGAACTTCTCGAGTACGACTACAGTATCGAACATAGGAAAGGTGCGATGCACCACGTGCCGGATGCGCTTTCGCGAATATATGAGCAGGATGTCGAGGTGTGCGCTGTCGCCGCGGTTGACGATGACTGGTATGTTAGACGATTCCGAGAAGTTCTCGAGAAACCGCGTCGATTCCCGGGATGGAAAGTAGAGGAAGATCAGCTATACTTTCGCCGACCTCACCCCGTAATAAACGAAACCGTGGAGGACCTTAATCGATGGAAATTAGTCGTGCCGAAGGACTCGCGGGGGGATATTATTCGGGAAAACCACGATCCGCCTCAGGCCGGACACTTGGGCGTCGAGAAGACGTACCGCCGTGTCGCGACAAGATATTATTGGCCGCGGATGTATAGAGAGATCGCCCAGTACGTGCGCCGGTGTGACACTTGCCAGCGGACTAAAGTAGAGCAAGATGTTCCCGCGGGGTTAATGGGTCAACGCGTAATAGAGGCTCCGTGGACGGTCGTTGCCGCGGATATAATGGGGCCACTCCCGCCCAGTAAATCGGGGCACGCATATCTTCTCGTGGTGCAGGATCTTTTCACGAAGTGGATCGAGTGTTGCCCGTTACGTAAGGCTACCGGCAAGAAAATCAGAGAGGCTATCGAAGACCTCGTTATTTTTCGTTGGGGAGCCCCGCGCGTCTTGTTAACTGACAACGGCACCGAGTTTTTGAACCGAGAATTGCACGCGTTAGCGGAACGGTACGGCATTCAACACACAACGGTACCGCCGTATCACCCACAAGCGAACCCTGTCGAACGAGTCAATCGCGTATTGAAAACGATGATTACCGCTTACTTGGAACGGGACCACCGCGAATGGGACCAACATATTAACGAGTTTCGTTTCGCGTACAATTCCGCACACCATACTTCGCTGCAAGCGACATCCGCTTTTCTAAATTTCGGGAGGGAACCTCAGCCTGTTAATCTATCTCGCGGACGGGAAGCCGAAGCTGTCGCGGTGGAGAACTCCGATCCTACCCTTTGGAGGGAAAAAATGGAGAAGATCCAACAGTTACGGACATGGATTGTCGAAAATTTAGAGACGGCTCGAATGAAACAAACCCAATATTATAATTTGCGTAGGCGAAATCGCCAGTTCGTGGTGGGCGACCGCGTGTTGAAACGACAGCACGTCTTATCGTCCGCCGCTCAGCACGTTTCCGCGAAATTGTCTACAAAATTTCATGGCCCCTTTTCCGTACGAAAAATTCTGTCGCCAGTTGTATACGAGCTTGCCGATTCATTAGGCCACTCGATCGGAAAAATTCACATCAAGGATCTGAAACCTTATTATGAATAGTATTCGCGTTCTTCTTTTGTTGTTATTTTGGGGCTCACGCTTTCAAGTGTCTTTCCGTAGGCTGACGCACGGGCTCTGAAATAAGGAAAGATCCATGGAGAAAGTTCTCGTTTCCTTTTTTTTTTGATCGGCACCAAGATACCAAAAATTTTCTTTTTCGTTGCGTCGGGGGGGGGGGGAAATAATCTTTTTTTTGCGATACCTAGTGCCGTAATTGCCTTCTTGTGTATAAATAAATTGCTGTAAGCAAACTGTAAGCGAAGTCCTTAACCCACCCAAAGACCTCCGTCCTTCGTCAATTTCCGGATCGCAGGAAACCCGCCGTGAACGGCCGTCGCACCCGAGATACCGCGCCGGTCCGACCGTACGTAATAGGGCCACGATGGAACATATTCGCGCTCTCGTTCTGCGGTCGACACGTCATTTCGCGTTAGGTTGGTTTTGGAATGCTCGCCGAGGGCGGCGTAGCGAAACTTAGGGCCGCTGGTCGAAAACGACCCGGCAAGTTATGGCCGAGTACTGCCGGCGTACTCGACCAAAAAGGAGGGTAACTCCTCCGCCTTGGTGTTAGGTTTGGTTTTGGATAGACGGTCGACAACAAGCGGGAGGCATTTCGCCGTCGTAGGCTGTCGTACAGGAGTCCGACCGCGCCGCGTGGACAGGTCCGAAACGGGGTAACGGGGAGATAATGGATTGCGTTCCCGGATTACGATTTCCGAGGTTCTACAAGGCGTGGGGGTGGGCCGAAGGGTTATTAGGATAAATTTAGCTATTAATTTCTTTTTTTCCAACGACAGTTTTTTTTGTTTAGTTCTGTTGTGATGTCCTACTTGTGTTCGTTCCGTTGTCCTGAGGCCCGGAGCTGGAGGTCTCGATTGCGTGGCGTTCCTATGGTCACCCCCGGGGGGCGAGTGGCTAAACGGGGCAGCCGCGCCCGGTATGCTTCTTCTTGGGGTGGGGTGTTGTGACGTTGCGGCTCGCCGCATCGTCGCGGCGCCCCGCCGCCGTCACAAGACGCGGAATTTCGCGCCCAGGGACGGACCAGGGAGGCAACGGCGAGATCTCCAGGGGTCATAATTAATTGCGTTTCCACGTTCTGATGACGTTCCTTTTTTTTTGCAATGTAATACGCGCGGCACCTCACCCACACCACGGCACACCGTCGAGGGAGTACGTGGCGAGGAAAATCAAGGACGATCGATGACCCGGGAGGGGTGGCAAACGCGGAAGCAGCAGAGATCGCGGGCTGGCGAGAGCAGCGCGGCAGGCGGGCGGCACGTACGGCAGCGACGGACGAGGCCGCCGATAGCGGGGCCCCAAGCGCATGGGTGAACACCCGGCTTCAGCAAAGGATCTCTACAAAACATCGACCTACGGGGTGACTGATCACCGCCCCAGGGTCAAACCGGAGACACACCGGCGAGAACCGAATTCCGTCCGCTGCTAAGGACAGAATTGAGGAGTCGCACGCCGCCGAGGGACCGCTGCACGCCCCCGAAGGATCTCGTATCGACAGCACTGCGCCGGGACACCGCGGGCTTGCAAGCTCGCGCCCGATTGGCTCGCGCGCCCCTCAGGAAGGGGTACCTTATCGATTCCGCAATCGAGCGGGTCTAGCGTTTTCACTCTCTGGTCGTCCGTCGGCGAGAATCGTTTTGTAAGATACGCGATAGCCACCCCGAGTCGGGTATTTCGATATTCGTCTGGAGGATCGAGGATCGTGGTGGAAGGCGACGGCGAGGAGCCCAGGAGGAGGCGTATTCCCGGTGAGGTTGCCCGTAAATCGCGATATGTAAAGCCACGACACCGCCCTCCGGTACACGCTCTCGCTCGGGATAACGTATGTTAAGATTGAGTGTAATTTCGCGATCGATAACGAGAGCGAAGGGCCTCGGGATGGTATCGTGGCCGCGGAACCGTGGTACCAGCGTTGTGGCGAACCCCTGGAGATCGCGATAGGCGTTGATGCGTTCGATGTCGCGAGTATATTGCGTTGTCCTCGCGACCTTGGTATACGGCCGCATACGGGCCGGTAGTTCGTCCATTGCGCTCCGTTTTTTCGCGTCGGGAAATTCTGGTGTTCGAGCGTCGGTGTTAGCGTATCGATCGGTGTTCGGATCTCGTGATTACGGGCTGAGAATTGTGCTCTCGCGCTGAGAAACTTTGCGTCCGGTATTGCTTGCGCTGCGTCCTATACTCGCGTTAATAAAGTACCGGCGTTCACACGCTTCGTGCGTTTAGATGTTAATTGCGTAGTTCTTCCTGGCGTTCCGTGGAGATTAGAAGAGCACTTCGAGTCAAAGGTGGTGTGGCCTTCTCCACACCTGGCGCCCAACATTATTAGCGATATCGCGACTGGCTTGGTTAAATGACTCGGCGCCTTCCCGTTGCGCCCGAGCCGGATATCTCGCGTTAAGCTAAGATATTATTGCGACAGAGTTTTCGTACGGTCCCGGACGTGGTTTCCACGCAATCCAAGCGTGACGTACCCTTATTTCGCGACATTTTGTGTTGAATCTCACTCTCGTGAGTGATATTAAGCGTCTTATTATTATTCATATTATTCATATCATATTATTAATTGTTTGAGAATAGAACCTTCCGCGGGTTTATTAGAGACCCAGTTAATACTCCGTGGGTGTCTCGCGTCCGCAGTAATATTGGTTCTGTTAAAGGAATCTCGACACCCCGCCACCGGCATTCTTGATTTAGTTATCGAAATTATCTTGTGTTTGATCGAAGCCGGATGGATAAACGTTGTCATTTTCCCGACAACCAGTACTCAATAAAGATTATATTCTTTGTTATCTGACTGAGTATGAAATTAACGTGTCACCCCGCCGAGTGCCGTGCCGCCCTTCATTAACCCCGCCCGTGATTAGGTCAAGCTAGCCGATTCCACGCACCTCCACACTTCGTTTCGCGTCTCGTTTAGGTTTTCGCGATTTCGTGGACGCGAAGGTACGCGTCTAACATTCGGAACATTTCGTGGAGTATCGGAGGTGCGAGGAAATCACTGGAGAGGCCATCCATCCCGCTCTCCTAAGTCCTTTTGATCCGGCTCACGTCCCGGAGCGGTCCGGGAGTGCAAAAAGTCGTGACAATATATATATATATATATATATATATATATATATATATAATATGTATATATTATTTCTGTAATATATTACATGGCCTTTTTGTTATATACACATCAATAAACATGTATTTGTATATTTATCATTTATTATTCCGGAAACGCGCGTTTCACAATAATTTCCAAACAATCCGCGATTCGCTTTAAATTTCCATTAATGTCATTCAGGACACTCAAAGATTTATTGTTCATTTCACTAATACTGTCCACTAACTCGGAAGAACGCGCTCGCTGGCTGGACGACTCCGAGTGGTTCGGCAGTGAGGCAGATCGGGGCCTCTTATTTCGGCTGGTACCCGGACTTTCTGTATCCTCTGCGGAGAGAAGCTCAATAACTTCGTCAGTTTCCTGAAACCAAATGAAAAGAGTAATTAATGCAGGCATTAAATCTTTAAACAATAATTGTTTATGTTGTTTAGTACACTTGTAGTATGTGGTGTTTATATCACAACATTTATAATTGACATCACCCAACTTCTGAAAAATTTAATTCATTAAACATGTATAATACATTATATTCAGTTTCGCAATATACCTTCATTCATGGCAATTACTAGGCTGTTAAATCTTTCAACAATAATTGTTCATGTTCAAAACGTTGATATGTATTGTCGACATTACAAATTTTAGTTAGGGTGTAACCGAACGGAGGAGTGATATTCCCCCCGATTTAGATTTAGGTGTCACCGACACGGTCGCCACTCGATTTTAACTCCCAAAACGAGAAAGGATAACGCTAGATATTAGGATTTTCCCAACCTTTCGACGCCTCGCTGATTCCTCTTTCCTTGTTTCTGTTTCAGGTCGCCTCGTTGCCGCTGGATCTTGGATCGTCGATGGACCAAGCACTTCGGACCTCTTCTGGACTGCAGCTGTGCACCGCTGACTGTGTCTCTGGATCTGCGCTGGACCGACTTAGGATCTCCCCGAACGGACTTGGGATCGCCCACAGGTAAGTATCAGGATCAGGTAAGTATGTCTTTTAGGTAGGTTACCCGCACACGAATAAATTTGAGTACTCTGATTTCTTTTATCAAATAAAATATCATCTATTTTATTTTAATTCAGGTTGTACAAATTTCGCGTGACCGACTTAGGATTTAACGCGTCTACCGCGGGATATGTTACGCAGAGTCTAAGTGTTGATCGTAAGGTTCTCAAGACCGAATCGACTGTACTTGTTGAAGCTCTAGCGCGGAATCCACGATGCTTGGGCTTCGCTTGGGCTCCCGACTTCGGAGCTGCCTCCCCACTTCGGCGTGGCTCCGCCTCTTCACATCTGTTGCACACCTGTTCGCCTTACAATGCCAGGTGCCACACATCGCTTCCGCGTTCCTTTGAGGCAGATGTTGCCTCGAACAAAAGGCCTATTGTGTCTTATTATTCGCCTTCCTATTATTCGGGATAATGGCTCTCGCAATAACAAGTTTTTCATCTTTCTCGAACATTCCTTCGAGAATCTACCCGGTGTCCCATTTCCATTAATTCGTAATTAATTATTCGTTCATCTGGATTTTATCCTTAATTTTCGCGGTAGAGATGGGACCCCGCGTTTACAATGGATTACTTATAGCTAACGCTTCGCTCGCTGTTTCGTGAAGCCTCGTGGTATGACCACTGGTCACTTGTCGCATACATTGGTCTATCGTTCTGTGTGGGCTCGTTTACTTAGCCCGCGACGGTTGTATTCTCGTTTCGATTTTACCGCTCCGGCTTTTCCTCCGTGAAATCCGTTTACCATTTTCCTTGGTAACTCGATTTCGCGAGTTCCATATTATTCCTATCGGTTGCCGATGTCCACGGTGTTTTCGCGGCCTACTTATCCCTATGTCGTTCTTAATTTGTCTTGCGACCTCGTGGTTCGCGTGGTTCTCTTACCATCCCGTATGGTAATGCGATCTCGATACCTATTATTTCGCTATGTTACCTATTCGCGGTAATCCTCTTTTCGAGGTGTTCTAATTACCCTCGCGTCATACCTTTATTGCTCGCGTCGTTTATTTACCCGATGTGCTTACCATCGCCCGTGGTAAGCCGATTTTCGTTTTCGCACACTTTGTCGGACTTTTGTTGGTGGCTTTACGTTATTATTCATCTCCGTGATTCGCTCGCGTTAATTTTATCCCGATTCGCTCGGTGGTTCGGCTTCTTTAGTTACCCCCTAGTACGTGTGAACGCACCTTTACCGCGCGTCAGTGGCTCTCCTTCCCTTCAGGGGTTATTTAGGTGAGTCTCCCCGCGCTTTTTAATCTTTGTTCTTAACTTATTGTTTTAGTGTTCGCTGGGTACTCGGGATAAATTATATTTCGCATTTTATATTATCAAGTCACATTAAACTCTTTTATTTGGTGTAAATAAACATTTTCCTCGTTCGGACGGGTTTCCATAAACTTAAACCATAATTGTTGTTAACGCAACTAAAAGTAAAGCATAGGAAAACAAACGCAACTCTGAATGTCTCTAATATAAGAAATATACTTTCTTGTGCCTAGTCTTTTGACACTTAATCTACTATCTTTTAATCCTTAAGCCTATTTATTTTATTATCTACATTTTTACGCATATGGCGCCTCAAATGGTCGCCCCGCGTCGCATGGCGCTCAATCGCTCCGCCATTGTCGCTACGTTCAACTTTGCCGTCCGGACTACACGCCGCTGGGCCTGTATGATCTCCGGGCTGGCTCGTCCATCATTGTCTCCGGGTGGTGACGCCAGTCTGTACCCCTTTTCTTCCTGATCGTATTTCACCAAGGGGTGTAGCAACACTACATCCCCCATGATCCTGGGTTGTCTCTTGGTGTCGTCGTTAGTCGTCGGCAATGCAGCTGCCGGCTGCATACTCCCCGTCAGCGGGGATTCGAGGTGTCCCGAAGAGTCTCCGCTCTCCAGTTCGATTGTCGACGACTGTTTCTGTTTTTTGAGCTGGCGTTTCTTGCGCCGGACCGCCAGTTGTTCTTCGTGTTTAATGTTTAGGATCGCCCGCTGTATTGGCGTCGCGCTCCGAATTTTCGCACGCACCGGGTGTCTTGCGCGTTTCGTACTTTCCACTGGGTGTGTTCCATTTGTCCTCTTTTTCGCAAACCGACCTTTACTGTCGCGCCGCTTTAGTCTAGTACGTAATTTAGCTCGCCATTTTAGTGTTTTCGGGTTACGCGGTTTTCGCCGTTTCGGTAATTTTCGCGCACTCGCGTGATCCTTTTGTATGCGTTCAATTGTTATTTCTTGTCTTATTGTTATTTCCACTGACCTTTCTCTTTTTATTTTCAGTTTCAGCTGTTCTCTTTCCGGGATGTCCTCATCGCCGTCCTCGTGATCTGGATCGTCCTCGGCTTGCATTGGTTCGTCATCGCCTCGTATGGGTTCATCCTCATGTCGCATGGGTTTGTCCTCTTCTTTTTCGTGGGATTCCTCCAGCTGCTCGCTCACCGGGGTAAGTACTCCATTCCTCCTTCTGGTTGTTAGGAATAGTTTTCCTCCCCTTTCCATGTTACTGTGCGCTCGGCTTCCCTGACAGAAGTCCTCGTAATCTACGGTGCTTGTTTCGCTGTCGTCCACGTCCATCCACATGGCGTTTATCCACGCGACGTTTGGTTCGTCTGAATCAGATATCTCAATGACGTCGTATTGCCCTTGGACGTCTCCTCTATCTTCGTCGTCAAATGACAGTAGCAATCTGTCTAGAATCGCTCTCCAGCGTTCCTCCGGTATGCTTTCTTCTTCTCGCTGGCTTGTGTCGCTCAGCTCCACGGTAGGGTCTCTACTCCGTTCGTTCGGATTCGCGTTTTCGATTATCCACACGTCGTCTCCCTCCTCTGGTTCGTCTGGTTGGTCAATTGACTGTTCGCTGGTTTGCTCCGGTTCGGCCTCCACGTCACTTTCTATTCCTCTCGCTTCACGTCGTGTCTCGCTCTCGCGATCGGCTAGCGCACTGTCTTGTCTTCTCCCGTCGTCGGCGCTTCGCTCCTCGACGTCCCCACCATCGTCTTCGTCGTTCCACCTCTCCGTGCCGTACCAATCGTCCACGTCACTGGGTGTCTCGGTGGCGTATGCATCTTCGGGTTCTTCCTCTCTTTGGTCGTCGCTTTCGGATCGTCTGTCGTCATCGGACTCCCCGTCATTGTCGTCTTGGGCGCGTCCGTCGACAGATTCTTCCTCCTCGTCTGACGTTCCTTGTGCGTCGGACTCCCCGTCATTCGTGGCTTGGTCCGCTTCGTCGGGTCGCTCGTCACTTTCGTCAGCCGGTTCCCTCTCCTGAAATTTTGCTGTTCTATGAGGTTTGAGCTGTCGGGCATTGAATACTCCTATCG
Organism: Temnothorax americanus; assembly: GCF_048541705.1. NCBI lineage: Eukaryota > Metazoa > Arthropoda > Insecta > Hymenoptera > Formicidae > Temnothorax > Temnothorax americanus. The sequence goes on from NW_027509787.1 coordinate 772,783, forward strand.
TTTGTCCGTCTAGGTCCTCCACTAGATACGCGTTTGGCCTTATGATCCGTTGTACTCGGTATGGCCCTTCGTACACCAAGTGTATTTTCCTCGTCAGTTTTCGACTAGCGTCTGATCTTCGGTGGAGTTTCACCCAGATTCGTTGTCCCTCTTCGTATGCGGCCGTCCCGTGCTTGTCAGCTTGCGCTTTCCGTTTTCGTGCCGCCTCCGTGAGTCGTTGCCGTGCTCGTTCGACCTTGTCGGCCCAAGGTTGTTCTCCTTGGTCTTCTTGAGGAATCAGCGCGGGATGTATCGCGCTTAAATGTCCGGTTTCTCCGTTATTCAGCTCCACCGGTGTGAAGCCGTGTGACGCGTGTCGGGTGTGGTTTATCACTTCCTCCGCGCGGTCAATTATTCTATGCCACGCGTGCTGCCGCTGGCTACTGTACGCGCGTATAATTCGCCCTAACTCGCGCATTACGCGTTCGACTGGATTCGACTGGGGATTATATGGCGACGTTCGCCTAACCGCGAAACCCTTTTTGGCGGCAAATCCTCGCCATCGCTCCGTGAGAAATTGCCCTCCATTATCGGTTAAGATCGTTTGCGGTATACCTATTTCGCGAAAGAATCGATTTTCCAAGTTTTGCGTTATTGTATCAAGTTTTTGGTCCTTCATCGGAAATAGTCGTACGAACTTGGAAAATTGATCCATGATTACTAGAACGTATTTATATCCGTGATGCGTAGCCGGTAGTGGACCGAATTTGTCTAACGACAACGTTTCTCCCGGTGCTTCCGGTAATTCGTAGTATTCGGTTCCCACTGTCGGTCGCGTATAATATTTCGTCGCCTGACAGGTCTCGCAAGACGCTACTACATCGCGTGCAACGCGTTCAAAGTTCGATCCGTCAAAGTATCGCCGCAAGAAATTGCATGTTTTGTCTGTGCCAAAATGTATCAATAGCTGATGAATTTCTCGCGTGATTCTCCACGTGATCGCTCGCGGTAGCGCAATTTTTTCGCTCCCCTCGCGTTTGATTCGTACGAGTCCCTCGCGTTCGTATATCGCTTCCGGGTTAATTCGCATCGCCTCGCGTAGCTTTTCTTCAGCATTTTGTGCTTCCCTGATTACGGCTATCCATCTTCGCGTGTCGTTTCCCTGATTCACGTCTCTTATCAAAGCGATTCTTTTTATTTCGTTCGTCGCGTCCGCGTTTGTCGTTTTTCGCGAGAGCACGTCCGCTATCTCGTTTTCTCGGCTCGGCAAATGTTCGATTTCTAGGTCAAATTCCTGCAGGAACGCGAACCAACGTGCAATTCGGCTATTGTTTTGTACGCAGGTGCTGAGGAACTTTAACGCTTGGTGATCGGTGTGCACGCGCACGTGTCGTCCTATCAACAACGTATGCCACTTACGTAGTGCCCATACCAGAGCCAGACACTCGAGTTCCGTGACTGTGTAATTTACTTCAGCCCCTTTTAAACTTCGACTCGCGTATCCTACCGTCTGTCGCGTTTCCGCCTCTGCGTTTGGTTGGTATTGGTACAATCTAGCCCCAAGACCCGTTCGCGCCGCGTCCACGTATATTCCATATTTCGCGTCCGGCCTAAATAGATACAGGTCTGGCGCTTCGCGGAACGCCTGCTTAATTTCATTGAAGGCGCTTTGTCGTTCCGTTGTCCATTCGAACTTTTGCCCCTTTTTTAACAATTCCTCCAACGGTTTTGTTAATCGCGCTAAGTTTTTTATAAATCTACGGTCCCAATTTACGAGCCCTAGAAACGATTGTATTTGTTTTTTATTTCGCGGTCTCTCGAAGTTGGCTATCGCCTCGCGTGTTTCTTGGTTTATTTCCGCTTTTATTTCGTTGAACGTGTGTCCCAAGAATTTTATCTCTTCTCTCAGGAATTCACATTTGTCTCTATTGAGTCTGAATCCGGCTTTCTCCAACTTTGTCAATACCCACTCGAGGTGTATCATGTGCTCCTCCAATGAATCTGACGCTATCAGAACGTCGTCTAGGTATACCAACAAGAAGTTTTGGTCACCCAGGGCTTCGTGCATCGCCCGTGTGAACGACGCTCCTGACGTCTTCAACCCAAATGGCATTCGTTTGAATACGTAGGTTTGGCCGTCAAATAGGAAACCGGCATATTGCCTTGAATCTTTCGTGAGTGGAATCTGCCAAAAGGCATGACTCACGTCAAGCGTGGAAAATACTTTTCTTTTTCCTATGCGTCGAAAGATTTCCTCGATCGTCGGTGGTTGCGCATGATCGTTTGCCATGTTTTTGTTGATCTCTCGCGCGTCCAAGCATAGCCGTATGTCGCCATTCTTCTTAATAACTACTACCAGTTGGTTTACGTATTGAGTCGCTTGTTTCCTCACGATTCCTTCTCGTTCGAGTTGCTTGATATATTTCCTCACACGATCCATGTGTATTTCCGGTATCGGGTAAGGTTTCTTTTTGTACGGGCGCGTCACGTTCATGTCAATTCGATGTTCATAATGGTTCACCCGACCTATCTCTCCGTTGAACAGCTCGGCATGTCTGTCCAACATTTCTTGCAATTGCTGTTTCGCCTCTTTTTTGCGTTCGATCGCATTCACGCGTATGATTGGACTGATCGATTTACGGAACTTGACGTCGATTTCGTCGTCACAAGCCAACATCATCCTGTATTTTACCAGGAAATCGATTCCCAATACTATTTCGTATGCCAGGTTCTCCACTATGAAGAATTCGTGCGTGTATCGCTCGTTTTTGTACTCGAATACTATTCGTACTTTGCTGGAAATAGTGGACCCTTTCTCCGAGAATGCTCCTCTCAGGGTGAATTTCTTAATCGGTAACAATTCCATTTCCTCATTCGATTCGCGCAGTTGGTCGTAAAAGGCACGGGTCATCGCCGTGACCTGCGCTCCTGTATCAATAAGCGCTTTAGTACTGCATCTGCCGAATCTCATGTCGATCATTGGCACGTCCGCCTGATCGACTGCTTTCGCCTGCTTTTTCGCCATATCTTCGTCGAGTTCCCGAACGATTTCTCGCGTCCGAATGATGTTTACCGGGCTCTCGGTGACTTCGCTCGGTATCTTTTCGCCACCCGCTATGTTGCTCGTGCCTTTGCCGTTGCGTATTATCGCGCAACACGCTTTCTCGTCCGCGTACTCTCGGTCGTCCTCGCTCGACTCGATATCGCTTCTCTCATCTTCTTCTTCATGTGTTGACTGGTCATCGTTGTGACCTCCGGCTGTGATCGCCGCGAGTTTTCTTCCGCGATCGTATGAATTTCCTGCATTCTTCACACACGACGATTTGTTTGAACCGCGTTCGCGCTTCGCTTCCGCCTCGCGTTCCCGCGTGTATCTCGTAACTTTGGGTTTCCCATCGTCGTCTCCGCTGTCTGGCAGCTCGACGATGTCGACCGCGCCCTTGCGCCGCGCCTCTGGCGAGTCCGTCTTCCGCCATCCTGGCGATTTGTTGTACGACGACTGTCCCTTGTTCGCCGTGTCGCGTCTGGCTGAATTGTTGTAACGTCCATCTGCCTTTTGGTCGCTCGCGCCTCCGCGATTGGTCGAATTCCCCTTTTCGGCTACTCTTGCGTTATTTGTGCGGTTACTCCCGCTACTCTCGTTTGCGCGTCGCGCATCTGCGCGTAACTTTCGCGTTTCTTTTTCGTTTTCTATGGTGTCTAACATTTCCACCATATCGTTGACCGTCTTTACCACAGATGGTCTCAACTCTCTAGACACGTCTGTATCAAAGTGTTCTTTGACGGTTTGGACTATTTCTTCGTCCGTCATTGGCGGTAACAGTGTCTTGGCTTGGCGGGCCACGCTCAAAGCGTACTCCGCCATTGACATTTGGTCTTCTTTAGCTCGGTACTTTCCAAAGTACACGCGTTGTCGAAACCGCATCTGTGCTTGGCATCCCCAATACGTCTGCGTAAACAAGCGTTTTATTTCGGTTATATCCTCCGCCATCTGAAGCTCAAACCATTGACTGGCTGCCCCACGCATGCATTGCCCAAAATAGTGCAACTGTTCGTCTTCTGGAACGTTTTCGTACAATGCCAGTTTTTCAAATTTTTGCAAAAATCGCATCGGATTTTGCTTATCGCTTTTTCCTCTATATGTCACCTCGTCAAACGGGTTTTTTATCCAACCCCCTCGCGGAAGTCGGACCCCTAACGGTACTAACTCTTGTGGCGCGTAGCGTCGCGCGGGTTCCTCGTCGAAGACACGGGAGTCTATTTTTTCCTCCGACCGTCTTCCGGCCGATAGCTCGCGTTCGCTCCGATTGTGTTCGAGCAACTCACGATTTTCGCGCGCCTCTACTCTCAATTGTCGCATCTCTTCCGTCATTTGCTGAATTATTCCGACTAATTCCGCATTTTGTTGTCTCATCGCATTGATGTCGACCATGTTTCGCGGTGGTTCGTTACTCAAGTTTAATACTTGGTTACCATCGCTTTCGTTACCTTGTAACGCGTTTTCATTCGGCTGCTGTGCCTGAGCCATTTCGTCCTCTTCGTCCCGATAGACGATTATTGGAACACGTTGAGTTTGATTCTGACTCGCGTTTATTCTGGCGTTCTCCAGAATTTGTTCTTCTGGTGTTGCCGTTCCTTTAGATCGCGTTTTCACGCCTACGGGTGTCCTTTGCAAATTGGGCATGCCCGTCTGGACTTTTCCCCGCGCCGCTTTTCCACGACGCTCCTTTTTCGGCTTCGTTTTGCCGTTTTCGCGTACGTTCTCAACTTTTCCCGGTCACGATCACTTTCTTCGGCGCCCGTAACGCTCGTACGTTTTTAGCCGCGTTGTTTTCTTGATCGTGCGCCCGTTTTGGCGTTACGACCACGCGTACCCTTTTTCGCACGTTTTTTGCAACGTTCGCGCGTCTCGCTTATTAGTGTCGCTATCCCGTAGCCTAACGAACGGTTTACCACGATTTTATTAGTTTCGGATATCTTCGATCCATTTCCGACCCTTTTCTGTCCCACCCGGTATGTAAAGCTGAAATGTCCGCTCGTCGCGTTTGTTGCCCCACCCGGTATGTGGTGACTTTCGGTCGCTGTGTTCGACTTCCGTATACCAGGTATTACGGGTGTCTAGATTGTTTTTCGAGATTTTCTCTCTTCACGCTATTTTCTACTGAAATTTTCGCGTTCTCTCTGCGCTTTGTGCCGATTCGCGTAGAATATCCGTACCCTTTTTTCGCGCGAATTGTTTTGTCACGATAATCACTATTTTTCGCAACTTCGCGTCGTATTTGGCGCACGTTGTTTCGATATTCTTAACACGCGTGCTATCGAATGCACCTTTTCGCGCTACTAATCACCTTTGTTTCGTTACAGCACCTATGACTTTCGCGTACCGCCTTTGTGATACGACCTTTACGTGGCTTTGTGGTTAAGGCCTGGTGGACAACGTCGTACGTTCTCCACGCGAATTTTTTTGTCACGAATTTGCTGATGCTAATCGCGGCTTCGCGTCCTTTTCCGCACGTTGTTTCACGCTCCCACCGTAACTCTTAATTCGCACGCCTAATTTCGGTCTATGTATACTATCGTACGGATTACGCTTTCCGTCTTTACGCAAGAAACTACGGTTTCTTTGCAGACTATTATTCTCGATCGGTTCACTCTCGCGCTGCGGCTCGCACGCAATTCGATTACGCGTGTCCTGTCACGGTCGCCATTTTATCAATGCGGGTTTTGTTCCCTCCCGTGCGCCAGGCAAGCTATCGGTGCGTTTTTTAGACGCTACGTCTCCGAGATTTCAGGCTCACGCCATATCGTCACGCACGCACCACAACGCTCGATTTTCCCGTCGAATCCAATCTTTCTACTGTAACCGAACGGAGGAGTGATATTCCCCCCGATTTAGATTTAGGTGTCACCGACACGGTCGCCACTCAATTTTAACCTCCAAAACGAGAAAGGATAACGCTAGATATTAGGATTTTCCCAACCTTTCGACGCCTCGCTGATTCCTCTTTCCTTGTTTTTGTTTCAGGTCGCCCCGTTGCCGCTGGATCTTGGATCGTCGATGGACCAAGCACCTCGGACCTTTTCTGGACTGCAGCTGTGCACCGCTGACTGTGTCTCTGGGTCTGCGCTGGACCGACTTAGGATCTCCCCGAACGGACTTGGGATCGCCCACAGGTAAGTATCAGGATCAGGTAAGTATGTCTTTTAGGTAGGTTACCCGCACACGAATAAATTTGAGTACTCTGATTTCTTTTATCAAATAAAATATCATCTATTTTATTTTAATTCAGGTTGTACAAATTTCGCGTGACCGACTTAGGATTTAACGCGTCTACCGCGGGATATGTTACGCAGAGTCTAAGTGTTGATCGTAAGGTTCTCAAGACCGAATCGACTGTACTTGTTGAAGCTCTAGCGCGGAATCCTCGATGCTTGGGCTTCGCTTGGGCTCCCGACTTCGGAGCTGCCTCCCCACTTCGGCGTGGCTCCGCCTCTTCACATCTGTTGCACACCTGTTCGCCTTACAATGCCAGGTGCCACACATCGCTTCCGCGTTCCTTTGAGGCAGATGTTGCCTCGAACAAAAGGCCTATTGTGTCTTATTATTCGCCTTCCTATTATTCGGGATAATGGCTCTCGCAATAACAAGTTTTTCATCTTTCTCGAACATTCCTTCGAGAATCTACCCGGTGTCCCATTTCCATTAATTCGTAATTAATTATTCGTTCATCTGGATTTTATCCTTAATTTTCGCGGTAGAGATGGGACCCCGCGTTTACAATGGATTACTTATAGCTAACGCTTCGCTCGCTGTTTCGTGAAGCCTCGTGGTATGACCACTGGTCACTTGTCGCATACATTGGTCTATCGTTCTGTGTGGGCTCGTTTACTTAGCCCGCGACGGTTGTATTCTCGTTTCGATTTTACCGCTCCGGCTTTTCCTCCGTGAAATCCGTTTACCATTTTCCTTGGTAACTCGATTTCGCGAGTTCCATATTATTCCTATCGGTTGCCGATGTCCACGGTGTTTTCGCGGCCTACTTATCCCTATGTCGTTCTTAATTTGTCCTGCGACCTCGTGGTTCGCGTGGTTCTCTTACCATCCCGTATGGTAATGCGATCTCGATACCTATTATTTCGCTATGTTACCTATTCGCGGTAATCCTCTTTTCGAGGTGTTCTAATTACCCTCGCGTCATACCTTTATTGCTCGCGTCGTTTATTTACCCGATGTGCTTACCATCGCCCGTGGTAAGCCGATTTTCGTTTTCGCACACTTTGTCGGACTTTTGTTGGTGGCTTTACGTTATTATTCATCTCCGTGATTCGCTCGCGTTAATTTTATCCCGATTCGCTCGGTGGTTCGGCTTCTTTAGTTACCCCCTAGTACGTGTGAACGCACCTTTACCGCGCGTCAGTGGCTCTCCTTCCCTTCAGGGGTTATCTAGGTGAGTCTCCCCGCGCTTTTTAATCTTTGTTCTTAACTTATTGTTTTAGTGTTCGCTGGGTACTCGGGATAAATTATATTTCGCATTTTATATTATCAAGTCACATTAAACTCTTTTATTTGGTGTAAATAAACATTTTCCTCGTTCGGACGGGTTTCCATAAACTTAAACCATAATTGTTGTTAACGCAACTAAAAGTAAAGCATAGGAAAACAAACGCAACTCTGAATGTCTCTAATATAAGAAATATACTTTCTTGTGCCTAGTCTTTTGACACTTAATCTACTATCTTTTAATCCTTAAGCCTATTTATTTTATTATCTACATTTTTACGCATATGGCGCCTCAAATGGTCGCCCCGCGTCGCATGGCGCTCAATCGCTCCGCCATTGTCGCTACGTTCAACTTTGCCGTCCGGACTACACGCCGCTGGGCCTGTATGATCTCCGGGCTGGCTCGTCCATCATTGTCTCCGGGTGGTGACGCCAGTCTGTACCCCTTTTCTTCCTGATCGTATTTCACCAAGGGGTGTAGCAACACTACATCCCCCATGATCCTGGGTTGTCTCTTGGTGTCGTCGTTAGTCGTCGGCAATGCAGCTGCCGGCTGCAAGGGCCGCTCGACTTCTGAAAAATTGAAGTCGTGAGAAACGTAAAAGTACATTGTTCAGTTTTACAATATACTTTACTTTATGAAAAATGGTGCACTACGAAATCTTTAGTAATTAACTGACAATGAATAATACTTATAAATACACATACATCATTAATCGAGGTTGTGCTGAATCAAGTAAAAATTTGCAACGTCGACAATACATATCAAGGTTTGTAGAACATGAACAATTACTGTTTGAAGATTTAACGGATAAGATTTGTCAGTAATGAATGTATACTGCAAAAAGGAACAAGAAAAAAAAAAGGAAAAAGGAACAAGAAAGGAACAAAAAGTCGAGCGGTTTCAACTATAAAAGTTGTGATGTCGACAACACATACCACAAATTTACTAAAAAACATCTATTGTTTACTTGAATTAAAATAAATAAATATTGAAATTATAGAAAAAAAAGTAGAGAGAAAGGGAGACAGACAGACGTACGTACAGAGAAAGAAAGTGAATGTTTATCAAATTATAGTAGGTGAAAAAGTAAAAAATAAGTATTTCTTTACGAACATACTTCAAATTCCAAGCCGTATTCCTGTAGCCCTTCGTCCCCATCTGCTGCAGTCATGCCCATTATATTTAAGAGGCGTATCTCCTGATCTGTGAGGTTTTCCATCACCGGGGCCCCACCTCCAGTAGCTGTGAAGTCTTTCTTTAATTCAGCATACTGCTTCTTTACCCGGCATTTCCAGTCTGCGACAACCTGTAAAATCCATATTATATTCAATGAATGCTCGCTGCGGTTACTATGCAGCTAACAAAATTGTCAATTTATATATCTTTTTAAATCATGTACTAAATAAAGCTATTGTTTATATAAAATCGTGCATACTTCATTTATATATATATATATATATATATACACACATACATATATTATCTTTGAATATTATTATTGTATAGAATTATGAATATTATTGAGCCTCAAATGTTAAAAAATCTATGAATAATTATAATTTATTAAAATTGTTTACACACCTGTTTCCATTGTTTTACTGTCCTCGTCTCAGTCTGCAGGGCATTCAAAACGTCCACCAACTCTTGCCACTGTCGGTGCAAATTTTCTTTGCCTCTGGCTCCGACAAATTTATTCGTTATGAGCTCGCTATGATGCTCGCTATAATCGAGGATTATTCCGAAATGCTCTTCCGTGGTTCTCATCTAAAAACAAAGAAAAATTTAATTTATGTATAAATCACCAATCACTAATAATATAAGTTAATGAAAACATTGAATCTTCAAGTTGTTAAAGAAACCGATGTATTAATCGTATAAAAAATTTATCTCACATAAACAATAATATTTTCATGTAAATTTTGTAAAGTTTTCAGAATATACAAACGTAAAATTGTTTATAAAATTATAACTTTACCACAGCGGTTGTTATTTCCTTTAAGCTGTCTTCTTCTTCTTCTTCTTCTTCTTCTTCTTCTTCTTCTTCTTCTTCTTCTTCTTCTTCCGCTTATTGGCACTTAAGGGGATCCTAAATACCGACAAAACAGAGCTCGTTCTTTAAAACGGCTTTATAGATCGCAAAATCCTTTTACAGGAGTAAAGTATAGGCACTAATGAAGAGTGAAAATGTAAAATAATTAGTAATAATTGAAAAAATGTAAAAATGCTGTCACCTCATTTTCTAATATAAACAGTTGTATAAGTAATATGTACGAAATTTAATGTTCCCACTCTTCAGAAGACGTGCACAAACAATAACGTACCTTTGAAATTGAGATTGAAAGCCTGGAATAATAATGAGAGCTTCGAAGAAATTATAACCTATAACCCCAAGTTCCGATAAGTTGAGCTGTGAATGGCTGTCATTCGGTGCCGGGTGCCGCACCCGGAAAAAATGCATGATACGGCACTACAAACATGACCATAGACTAATGAATTTCACTAGATCGCCCACTCCCTGCAGTCTATTGTCTATTGTCTATAATTTTCATGATCCGTACCCAGTTCATGAAACGCAAGATACACGCACAGTATATATGTCAAAATAACCTGTATACACAGAGAGATTAGAGTGACATGTGGACTGTGCGTGTGTCTTGCGTTTCGCGAACCGCGAATTATGTAGACCGGGCTTTAAAATTACCTAGGTATGCCTAGGCGTAATTCCTGAACGCACTCCAGAATTGAAGATGCGAAAAGAAAAGTCGTTCATTGGTGTTATGTGTGTGTTTGAGATCGCATTTTATAAGATGAAAGTGACTAAGGTTCGCGTAAAATCGTCGCATGAAACTTGTCACGGAAATATTCGGTATAGCATGGATCTTTCGAGATTAGCTTTCCTGAAACTTTAACATTGTCATCAATAATAAAGTCAAATAACAACGCTAGAACAAAGGAACGATCCATGCTATACACAAAACACTCGAAAACAGATGACGACCCCGTCGGGTCACCACGTGAAATCGGTGACGTCAGCTCCATGACGCGGGACTCCGACGGCCAATCACCCTCCCGAAATTTTGAGAAATCTGCAGGGAGGGAGTTTCGCCTCGGAGGTGTTAAAGGGACCGCCGCTGCGCCGCGGAATCGATTTTCGCTCGCAGATCACCGCTAGTATCATTATACACCCGCCTTGCTTCACCGCTCATCACCGCTTTTCGCACTTAATCGTTATATCGCCGCTTTCGCCGAGCTAAACTCTGTGCGCGCTCTCGGTATTTTGCCTGAAACGGAAAAGACTGTAAATAACTGTACATTATACATTTTTGAATATATTTAGTTTATTTTTCAATTCTGTGCTTGTCCCCTTTTTTTGTGGTCGTCTTCTACCTCGCGCTTTCTCGCGCTACCGCGTGCTCTCGAACATTTTGGTCCTTCGAGCCGGATCAGCGCCGGCAACCGCGAGTTCGGGAGTGCCTCCTCCAACCGAAGACGACCATGAGTCTCGACCAGAGCAACATGGTCAGCAGCCAACACGAACTCTTCAAACGTATCTCCAGAGCCGAAGAGAACCTGAAGAAGATGGGGCAAGCGAACATCACCCTCGCCGCCATCGAGACCCGCATTCGCATCCTCGACGACCTGTGGGCAAAGTTCGAGAGTCAGCACGACCTGATTCGAAACTGCTACAAGGATTCGAGCCGCTACGCTGAAAGTGAGTACGCTCAATCAGACTTACTCGAGGCCGCCGAGATGGCTTACGTGCAGCAGCGTAGCGTCCTGTCCGGCGAGGCCGATCGCCGCAAGCCCGCGCAAGCCTCCGCGCCGGTGGAGCACGGTACCGACCGCGCGTCGCGAACTTCGCTGCCCCGTATCCAATTACGGGAATTTTCGGGTTCCTACGAGGACTGGCCATCCTTCCGTGATCTCTTCAAATCAGTGATCGGTGAGCAGTCGTCCATCTCGAAAGTCGAACGGTTGCACTATCTGCGTTCATGCCTCAAGGGGCCGGCTGAAAACATAATAAAATCATTAACGATTACGGGCGAAAATTACGATCGTGCGTGGGAGCTGCTCTGCCAGCACTACGAAAATAAGAGAGAGCTGATACGCTCCAACTTCGCCACGTTTACCGCCGTGGCGAAGATGAAAGCCGCTACCGCCGACGAACTCAGCCGCGTCCAGAACGCCGTCACGTCCGCCGTCAATGCGCAGGAAAGCATCGGAAGGCCCATCGACTCGCACGGCATGGACCTTTTTAATCACCTCGTAGTCGAACTGTTTGACCCGCGAACGCGTCTGGAATGGGAGTCCTCCTCGGGAGACTCCTTCGAGCCGCCGACTCACGCTACGCTGATGACCTTCATCAACAAACGGATCCTCACGCTGAACGCAGCGAATCCAAAGACCACTAAACCCGCGAGTGAACAATCACGGTCCGCGAAAACTCACGTCGCGAAGCGTTCCGAGCCTTCTCAGTGTCCGCTCTGCAAGGGGAAGCACTCGCTCATGGGGTGCCCCGACTTCAAGGCCAAGGTGGCCAGCGAGAGGAAGACAGTGGTCGAGACTAATAAGCTCTGCTTCAATTGCCTCGGCAATCATCAGATGGCGAAGTGCAAGTCAACCCGGAACTGCTTCACGTGCAACGCGCGGCACCACTCGATGTTGCACGACGCGTACGTTTCCGCGACGGCACCCCCCGCGGAAGTCAGCACGCTTTCCGCCGTCGGAAAGGCCGACGACAGTAAGGCGATTCTTCTCGCGACCGCGCGCGTGACTATCGCCGATCGGCACGGAGATCCTCACGAGGTTCGGGTGCTCATCGACCAGGGCTCCGAAGTGTCGATCGTGTCGGAGTCCCTGGTGCAGCGACTACGCCTGCCGCGATCGCGCACGCGAGTGTCTATCTTCGGCATCGGCGGCTCCCAGTCGGGATCCACACGAGGCAAGGTGTCCCTGACCATCAAGTCGAAGACCACCGGAGCCACTCTCACCGCCGTCGCGTTCGTGCTTCCGCGTCTCTCGCTCTACCAGGGCGCCGCGAATAAGTGCTGCACCTCGTGGCCTCACCTCCGAGGGCTTCCTCTGGCCGACCCTCGCTTCGCCGCCAACGACCCAGTCGAGCTGTTGCTGGGCGCCGAGGTGTGCTCGACCATCCTGGAGGATGGTCTCCGCCGAGGCGAACCTCAAACGCCGATCGCTCAGAAAACCATCCTGGGATGGATTCTTTCAGGGGGCTGTGGTGCGACCCTCCACTGTCACCACAGCTCACTCCAGTGTACCGCCGACCATGACTTGGCCGAGTTGGTCCGCCGTTTCTGGGAGCAAGAGAGCGAGCCTCCCGCCTCCGTCGCGCTCACTCCCGAGGAAGAGGAGTGCGAGCAACACTTTGTACGCACCCACGAGCGCACACCCGCTGGCCGGTACGTCGTCCGACTGCCGTTCTCCTCGACGCCGGAGCACCTCGCCGAGACCCGCAAGCCCGCTGAGCGACTACTCACGGCCATGGAACGCAAGTGCGCCCGAGATTTCCGGTTCGGAGAACTCTACCGCTCGTTTATGCGTGAGTACGAGGACCTCGGGCACTTGGAGGCCGTAGCACCGTCGGACGAGAACACAACTCGCGGCGTGTGCTACCTGCCACACCATGGCGTGTTGAAAGAAGCCAGCACTACCACCAAACTCCGCGTAGTGTTTAATGGCTCGCAACGCACCAGCTCCGGAGACTCGCTCAACGACCACCTCTTCGCAGGCGCAAATCTCCTGCCGGCACTTTCTGACGTGCTCTTGCGCTGGCGTCGGCACCGCTACGTGATGATCACCGACATCGAGAAGATGTATCGCCAGATCATCGTCCACCCGGAAGATCGTGACCACCAGCGGATCCTGTGGCGAAGTGCCGTCGAACTACTCGTGCGCGTTCTCCGCCTGACAACGGTCACCTATGGCCTCACGTGCTCACCGTGGGTCGCGATTCGCACGCTCCTGCAACTCGCCAAAGACGAGGGGGCTCGGTTTCCGCGTGGCGCGATCGCTCTCGAGGACGACCGATACGTGGACGATGTCGTGACCGGTGCGGACACTATCGACGACGCGGTTGCCGTGCAAACCGAACTGCGCGAACTCTGCACGGCGGGCGGGTTTCCGTTGCGCAAGTGGGCCGCGAACTCCGAAGACGTTCTCGTCGGCATCCCGCAGGAGCACCGACTTAAACGCGCCCTCCACGTGTGGGAGACAGACGGACACTCCACTCTCGGCCTCCGCTGGCACCCGACGGAAGACGAATTTTCCTTCGCGATTCGTCCGCGCGCAATCACCGTATTCACAAAGAGGCGCGTCCTCTCGGAGACCGTACGCTTATTCGATCCATTAGGGTGGCTCACCCCCGTCGTGATCCGAGCGAAAATCCTCATCCAGTCCACCTGGCTGAAGGGGCTGGACTGGGACGCCCCTCTTCCGTCGGCCGACGCTCAACAATGGGGGAGCTTCCTGGAGGAGCTTCCGCGGCTTGAACTCGTTCGCGTGACCCGCTGGCTTGACAGCGGAGCAGATTCCCGAGTCGAGATCCACGGATTCGCCGACGCGTCCGAGCGAGGCTACGCCGCGGCCGTCTACCTCCGCGTCACGAGGAACGGTTCCGCCATACTGCACTTGCTCATGGCAAAGAGCAAGGTAGCCCCGATTCGACAGGTGTCCCTCGCTCGACTCGAACTGTCCGCGGCCGCACTGCTCACTAAATTAACGCGACACGCTCGCGACACTTTACGCTTGTCCACAGCACCGATCTTCCTTTGGTCCGACGCCCGGGTGACACTTTACTGGATCAAGGGTCACGCATCCCGGTGGAAGACGTTCGTGGCCAACCGGGTATCGCTGAACCAGCGAACTCTCCCCGAGGCCCAGTGGCGGCACGTTCCTGGACGAGAAAACCCGGCCGACTGCGCCTCCCGGGGGATCGCGCCCAGCGAGCTGATCGGCCATCCGCTGTGGTGGACGGGTCCACCGTGGCTGCGGAAGTACCGAACCCAGTGGCCCGCCGAGAGCGACGAGATCCCCGACGCGGAGATGCCGGAACGGAAGGCCGTCGTGCAAGCCGCCGTCGGAAGGATCGACACGGAGCCCGACACGCTCCTTCGATTCTCGTCACTGCACCGACTGTTGCGAGTCACCGCGTGGTGCCTACGATGGCGACGCACCACCTCCCGCACCAACGATCACGGCCCGGACGATCGGGCGACACTCACTCCGGAGGAACTCGACGCGGCACACGTCCTTTGGCTTCGAATGGTGCAATCACTGCACTATCCGGAGGAAATCAGGGCCGTCACCGCCGGCCGCACTGTGCCGCACCGCAGCCCACTTGCCAAGCTGAGTCCCTTCCTCGACGACCACGGCGTGCTCAGAGTCGGAGGGCGACTCAAACACGCTCTGATTCCGGACGACGAACGCCATCCAATGATCGCTCCCTCGGAGTCCTGGCTCACTCGCCTGCTCGTGGAGTCTTGCCACCGACGAACACTCCACGGCGGAGTGCAACTTACGCTCGGTACTCTTCGGCTCCGCCACTGGATTCCACGAGGCAGAGCCGTGGTGAAACGGCTGCTGCATCGGTGCGTCACTTGCACCCGATGGCGAGCCGCCACTCCGCAACCACCGATGGGCAGTCTTCCTCGGGCACGGGTCGCTCCGGCGCGTCCATTTCAACGAACCGGCGTGGATTACGCCGGCCCGATCCATATCCGCACGACCAAAGGGCGAGGACACCGCGCGCACAAGGCGTTCATCGCCGTCTTCGTGTGCCTCGTCACCAAAGCGGTGCACCTGGAGGTAGTCTCCGACTACACGACGGAGGCGTTCTTGGCCGCCCTCCGTCGCTTCACTGCACGCCGAGGGCTCTGTTCGGACATCTACTCCGACTGCGGCACCAACTTCATTGGAGCGGACCGGGCATTAAAAAATCTTCTCCGCGCGTCGTCATCCGACGGCCGGCGCATCGCTCATGATGCCTCCGCCCACGGAACTCGGTGGCATTTCAATCCTCCAGCCGCACCGCATTTCGGCGGACTCTGGGAGGCGGCGGTGAAATCCACCAAGTTCCACCTGCGACGGGTCATCGGCGAGACGACCCTCACCTTCGAGGAAATGGCCACTTTCCTCGCTCAGGTTGAGGCGTGCCTAAATTCTCGGCCACTACACGCTCTCTCTGATGATCCTGACGACGTCTCAGCACTGACGCCGGGGCACTTCCTCATCGGGGCACCGCTGCTGGCGGCTCCTGAGCCGTCACTTGAGGAAAGGCCGGACAATTCCTTGTCTCGATGGCACCTGGTGCAGAAGATGCGCGATCATTTCTGGCAGCGGTGGTCGCGCGAATGCATTCAGCACCTCGCGTCTCGACCAAAGTGGCTGACAGCTGAGGACGTTCCTGAGGTCGGCAGGCTGTGCCTGATCCGGGCCGAGATCTCGCCGCCGAATCGATGGCCTCTCGCACGGATCGTTAAGCTGCATCCTGGAGACGACGGCGTCGTTCGAGTGGTGACCGTCCGCACGGCCGCCTCCGAATTCGTCCGGCCCCTTGTCAAACTGGTGCTGCTTCCTGGGGCCGCCGACACCACCACCACCGTCGAGGATACGTGAGCCACCGAACAGCCCTCGCTTTCTCGCGTAGAATCGCTCGCGCTTTCCTCACCGTCCGTCGTTTCGCGTTATTACGTTTTATCGCGCGTCACTTCACGTAATTGTTACAATTGTCCTTCCGCCAACGTGCCACGTGCACGTCACGAAATCAGTGAGTTCGGCCGTCAGCCGTAACTCCACTCACACGCGCGTTACATCACTTCACTTTCCCGGTTTCAGCACCATGCACATACCGACGGAACATATTCACGGAAACATATGTATCGCACGAAATATGTTTCTCGCTCGAGATCGTCGCGTGTTATGACAATGCGCAGCCGCACACCTCGCAACATGGCCGCTCGCACTCGCGCCGGGATCGAGACCATTAATCGATCGCCACTCGATACGTCGCGCCGCGACAGCGCTCGCCTCAGCGAGCGCACCGTCTCGTTTCGTCAACATATGACGAGGCGGGCGGGAATGTTTGAGATCGCATTTTATAAGATGAAAGTGACTAAGGTTCGCGTAAAATCGTCGCATGAAACTTGTCACGGAAATATTCGGTATAGCATGGATCTTTCGAGATTAGCTTTCCTGAAACTTTAACATTGTCATCAATAATAAAGTCAAATAACAACGCTAGAACAAAGGAACGATCCATGCTATACACAAAACACTCGAAAACAGATGACGACCCCGTCGGGTCACCACGTGAAATCGGTGACGTCAGCTCCATGACGCGGGACTCCGACGGCCAATCACCCTCCCGAAATTTTGAGAAATCTGCAGGGAGGGAGTTTCGCCTCGGAGGTGTTAAAGGGACCGCCGCTGCGCCGCGGAATCGATTTTCGCTCGCAGATCACCGCTAGTATCATTATACACCCGCCTTGCTTCACCGCTCATCACCGCTTTTCGCACTTAATCGTTATATCGCCGCTTTCGCCGAGCTAAACTCTGTGCGCGCTCTCGGTATTTTGCCTGAAACGGAAAAGACTGTAAATAACTGTACATTATACATTTTTGAATATATTTAGTTTATTTTTCAATTCTGTGCTTGTCCC
Organism: Temnothorax americanus; assembly: GCF_048541705.1. Taxonomy (NCBI): domain Eukaryota; kingdom Metazoa; phylum Arthropoda; class Insecta; order Hymenoptera; family Formicidae; genus Temnothorax; species Temnothorax americanus. The sequence goes on from NW_027509787.1 coordinate 789,944, forward strand.
CTTTTTTTGTGGTCGTCTTCTACCTCGCGCTTTCTCGCGCTACCGCGTGCTCTCGAACAGTGTGTCACATGTATATTTAATCAAAGTCATCTTTTTCACAATGTGCAGTGGAACAGCACGAAAACTTTTCTATTGACTTTTCAAAAATAATAACTAACTATTCCCCTTATTATTATTCAAAACTTATTGTTTTCTTATCGTCTTAACTGTGGATAACCTTTCTACAGCCACATGGTCGAGAGCTTATCATTTGACACACATTGTGAATATCCAAGTTATTTCAAAATGCGTATTTTATTAGAAAATATTTTTTTTGATCTACTGATATTGTGTAGTTTTGGTAAGTTCATAAATTAATTTGTCAATATACGTTCCTATTTTTTCATGGTATGGATATCTCCTATACTACGTTTACGCGAGTGTTACTTCTGTATTAACTTGCAATAATTCACTCGTTTACGCAGAGTAAATTACTCCAAAATCTTGTTTACGTAAAGAAATTATCGTAAGTTATTAGAGAAGTAACGCTCGTGTAAATGTAGTATTACTGATATATTTTATGAAATAAATATCATGTACTGATATATATATGCATATTCCATTTTTTGTTTTGTAAAAAATGTTTTGCTAATTCTTTATCTCTTTAATTGTGTCATATCTTTTAATGTTCTTTTAAAACTCATTAATTTGTTTTTTTTTTAAGTAAATTTTTATGATCTAGCGTAACATAGTACAAAGAACTCTTTATATTAATTGTCATATGAAATTATAATACAAATAAAATGTAAATATGTGTAGAAAATAAATTTAGTGTAGAAAATACTTTTTCAGATTAGAATAATGCGATGATGTTTTTATACAGTTTCTTTTATATTGTTATTGTTTATAATGAGATATATAACGCTAAAATCATCGATTTGAAGGGCACATATGGGCCGATATCACAGTCTCCAATTTACGTGATCCTCCGATTAAACTCACTCTTCGTCTCTTTCTAGGGGGACAGTTAGAATGAAATGCAGAGTGAGTTTAATCGGAAAATCACATTAATTGGAGATTGTGATGTTGGCCTTATATGTATAAAATATATCTATGAATTTAAATAATTTGTTTTTTTAATAGAAACTGATTGAAGATAATATTATACGTAATGCTTTAAGAACATAGATGAGATTTTATTTTGTTCTACAGGTTTTCTTAACGAGGAATCAAAAAATAATTCCTGTTTAAATTCTTTCATCGATGAGCAGGATGAATCTCTGAACTGTATGTCACAAGATGTTTTGGAGAATGCAAATTGCAATAGGCCCAAATTAGATAGTATGAACGAAAGTAAGTTTGTAATCATTCTGTTGTATTTCATTAAGGGGGAGCCTCATGTAAAACGGTCACAAAAACAAAGCAATTTTCTGGAATTTTTTTTAAAGAGACATTAAAATGAAACTTGTTGAAACTTGGGTAATGGTTTTGGCAACATTTGTAAATGTAAAAAAATATTTTTTTATTTAAAAATTCTTTATTTATAAAAGTAGCAACAAAGCATATTTTCAAAGTCCGCCGGACTTCACAATTGGCGTGCAGCATTGCGCAATTAATTATTGAATCAAAAATACAATTCTTTTTACTTTTATTATAAATTACCAATGTCGGTAAACTTATTTGTTCAATAAAAAAATGCAAAATTGAAAAGATAACAAGGTTTAGAAAAGAAATTAAATTTTACGGAAAAAAATTTTTCTTTAATTATGCAGTAAAAGTTATTTAAAATTTAATAAAATGACTAAACAAATAGGTTTACATACAATAGTATTTAGTTATTTACATGCATGCCAAAGGCAAATCGATTGGTCAAATAGTTTGAGTAATTTTGCACGCCAATTTGAAAAACATGGTTTTGAGAAACACGTGTTTAAAGTTTCAAGTTCTTGGAGCGCGCGCTTTACTTGCGTAACGCTCAGGTATAAAATCACCTATTTTAAGTTCAAATTTTGTTCTGGAATTTTGGGAACATATTCTAAAGATATTATGCTAATGATTTATGCAATAAAAAATTTTTCGATTTTTTTTGACCGGTTACATGAGGCTCACCCCTTAAATACGGTAGACCGAGGCGAATCGGATCAATTTTTCTTTCTTAGTAAAGAAGTAATCAAAAACAAATTTTGTTATTTAATTTTATTGTAGATTCTTAATCTTTAAAACTGTAGCCTGGATTTCATATAATAAAGTAATACATAAATTTGATATTCCTTATTGTATAACGAAAAAAAGAAGAGAATGATCCGATTCGCCTTGGTCTACTTTACCTTTTTTTTTAAAGTATATTTTAATTGATCAACTTATTCCTCTCCATATTCTTATGAGTACATATATTAGCCTAAAATTATTAAAAATGTGCCTTGTGTTTTGCCAAACAAACAGGAACTGCTCATAGGAAAATATGTTTCTAATAACCTTTTCAATAAAAAAATCTTTTTTATCTAGCATACATATATACAATGTATATGTATGACATATGCAAATAATAAATTGTACAAATTGGAAATTTGCACATTGCTTCCTCAGCATTTTATTTTGTTCACAAAGCTGTTCTATAGAGGAAACTGGTTTTAGAGCCAAATTATTTACTATATAATTGATTGGAAGCTTAATGAGCGAAAAGAAATGTTGAGAAAGCAATGCGCAAGTTTAAGATTATTGCTACCGCAACATCTTCTTTCGCTCATTAAGCTTCCTCTGTGAACAAGTCATAATATTTTATGTTGCTTTAATTTTAAAAAATCTGGCTCTCTGAGCAGCATTCCTTGCTAACTAATGATAAAGAAGCAATATGCAAGTTTCTAATTTGCATACTTTTAATTCTTTGCTGAATAACGTTTATTGAATAACGTTTGTTGAATAACGTTTGTTTTATACCAAAATAATTATTTTTTATTGGTTGCATAGAATGGCAAATACTTTTACAGTATGAAAGTATAAACGCTAATGAATGGAAAACCACCCAATGTTACATGAAACTCTTTTGTTGAGTTTCATATAACATTGGATTGTCTTCCATTAGTTAGCGTACCTTCACATTGTAAAAGCATTGTCCACTTTATACAATCACTTAAAAATAAATAGTAGATTAAGAAAACAGTTATATCAAGGTCCAACATCTCCTTAACTGTATGGATAAACTGATTACGTAGTTTCTTATATATCAGCATCAAGTCTGTAATTTTTGTGATATTTGACGTTTTTTTCTCTTTTTAGCATGCCTTGTTAATAATGAAACTGCACAAGACAACGTTTCAAAAAATATTTATGATACGGATCCGTCTTACGTACCATCAAACACTTCATCTGATGAAAGTTTTGTTCAACCTGTGATAAATCAGGCAAGAAATTCTATTACTAAACAAACAAACAGCTCAGCAAATACTTCTAGTGGATTAGACATATCAATGTCACTAAACGTGTCTGGTAAATGTGCCAGGGATGACACTGAAATGTTTGTTACATCAGTTGGTGCGGGAAACAAGAAGCATTTTTGCATGTATTGCAACACTTTTCAGAGCAAAATAGCTCGTCATCTTGAAAGAGTACATACTAATGAATTAGAAGTACAAAAGTTTATAAATATACCAAAAGGGACGGCAGAACGAAGAAAAATTTTAGAAACGATACGTAGACGTGGAGATTTCTATTTTAATGTCGATTGTGCACGAAATGATGGTGAACTACTGGTAGAAAAACGTTCAAAAAAAGAATACAACAGAGCACCTTCTGATTATGTCGTATGTCCAAAATGTAAAGCTTTCATTTTAAAACTTACGAGCAGACATCACTATCAGAGATGCATTACGATTAAAAGTAAAGATACTAGATCGATATCGGTTTTAGGAAGACAAGTAATAGGACGTATACATTATGAGGCAAGCAATGATCTAAGAACACGAGTTTTCCCAATTTTACGAGAAGACGATATAGTAAAGGCTATTCGTTATGATGAGTTAGTAATCGCATTCGGTAATCAACAGTGCGAAAAATATAAAACATCTGAACACAATGATGCGATGATTAGACAAAAAATGAGAAGAATGGGTCGCCTACTTCTAGAATTGAAATGTAAAAATTCTGATATTACGGATTTTGCTTCCATTTACTTCCCCCGATACAGCATTGCTTGCATTGAAGCAATCAATAGTCTAGCTGGTTTATCTTTGTGTGCAAAATTTTATGAAACTCCATCACTGGCTTCTGCACTTGGAGGTTTGATAAAAGAAATGGGTAAAATTTTGATCAATCGATGCATTAGGAACGAAGACGGAGAAAGGAAATTACGTACCGAAGATTTCTTAAAGGTATTTACCGAAGATTTTAATACACGCATATCAAAAACGATATCGGAAACAATGAGTAGAAATTTAAGGCGTAAAAAAATTATGTTGCCTTCTAAGGCAGATATTATTAAGCTCCATAACTTTCTAAAACAAAAACGTGAAACAGCTTATAATTCCTTGGAAGAAAAGTTTTCATATGATGCATGGCTTTCACTTATAAAAGCAACATTGATTTCAGGACGCTAATCGGAGATTATAAAACTTATCAAGGAATTAATTTTCAAACAAACGATATGTATAAAGCGCTTTCACTACGTGCCAAAGAAATTGCCAAAAAATATGTACGATTTACCTTAAGAGGTAAACTTGGACGAACGGTACCAGTCTTACTAACAGCAGAATTGAGAGACTGCATCGAAATGATTTTAAAGCATAGAAAGGCTGCGAAAGTTTCTTCAAAGAATCCGTATCTATTTGGTCTTCCTTTGCTTAAAAAAGATAATCACAAATATCTTTTAGCGTGTGATTTATTACGGCAATATGCAGTAGACAGTGGCGCAGAAAATCCAGATACTATTCGTGGAACTCAATTACGAAAGCATATAGCTACAACATGTATTCATTATAATCTATCAGAAAATGAGATTTCAACGCTTGCAAATTTTATGGGCCATGCCGATAAAATTCATTTATCTCACTACAGACAACCTGTTATAGAAAAAGAAATCTTAGAAATATCTCAATATCTTGAAGCAGCACAAGGAGTTGATATGGATGAAAGTGACAGTAATGATTCTGACTCTGGACTCTCAGATATAGAAAATACAACGAAGACGACCACGAAAACTTACGATGACGAAATTAATGAGGGAGTTGCATCCAGAAGACCCATCCGGGATTTTCAACAAGGTTTTTTCAACAACACTTTATTCTTTTACAAATAAATTAAATTAAAATTTTTTATTTATACTTTAATGGTCAATAGATGGATCTAATTTAAAATCTGAGATTATATAGATTATTTGATGTAGAAGGCACATTCATAATTGAATCTTATATTTAAGGCCGTCTTAAGTTTTTCTTCAAATGCTATGTAGCCAATAAAACGGCTCTTACAGCATCTGAAGATGAAATTAAGACGGTCTTAAATATAAAATCGAACTATCAATACCGGTCATAGATTCATAAATTTCTATTGATGTAGATGTAAATGAAGATGAAGATGTCGCTGAACCTGATACGCCGCCGGATATTAGTTACTTAAATGATAATCTGGAAAATGATCAAAATGTGGTAAATGTAAAGATAAAAATGAATCACAATCGTCAACTGCAGAATTCTCAACGAAGAAATAAGAGTAAGTAAAAAGTTATTTTGCAATTATAATATACATATATACAATTTTGACATTATGATTATACACATATACATATTGCACATATACAAGGTGTATGACAAAAAGTTTCAAATCAAAAATATATATATAGATTTGGTCATACTGAAAAAAACAGTCTTTTACCATTTTGCAGACTATGCAAAATTTTGAATTATTAATTATTAATTATTAAAAATTGCCATGTATAAAGGTTTCTTTAATTAATAATCAGAATAATATAAAATATCAGAAATTTGCGTGTTCACAAAATGATAGAAGACTTTTTGTTCTGGATGACCTAATCTACAATACATTGTGTATTTTAAATTCAAAAAACGGGTAGACTTCCGAAAACGGCCCCCCTCCGATTTCGATGAAACTTTGTGAAAAGCTTCGTTTTGGGTTAAAATGAAAGCCCTTAAAAGGAATTTTGGCGACTCCTATGATAAAGCCATTTTTTTAGATAAAATGATAAAAAATATAGGAAAATCTTCGTAATTCTACAGGATGTTATAAATTGAATATATACTGTTTGTATTTAATGATTTAATGTTTTTATTATATACTTACAGCAGAATACATAAATAATAGCTTTGTAATATATTACACTTTCCACGCGAACCGAGGTTCACGCACACCCCCCCCCGTGCTTTCGGGGGAGGTGCGGTAGTACCGAAATAGTTCACGCATACACTTTCCACGCGAACCGAGATTCACGCACACCCCCCCCCCGTGCTTTCGGGGGAGGTGCGGTAGTACCAAAATAGTTCACGCATACACTTTCTACGCGAACCGAGGTTCACGCACACCCCCCCTCGTGCTTTCGGGGGAGGTGCGGTAGTACCGAAATAGTTCACGCATGTACTTTGTAAGGCACACTATGTGTCTAGTTTAAAAGATGTGGAGCTCCCCGCAGGGGGGCGGAACCTACTGCCCCCACGCATACACTTTTCACGCGAAACGAGATGTCACATAAGTTCGTGGCGCGCTTTACAAGCTTGTTTATATATATACATACTAGCTTCTGACCTTGATTATTTAAATACAAACAGTATATATTCAATTTATAACATCCTGTAGAATTACGCAGATTTTCCTATATTTTTTATCATTTTATCTAAAAAAAATGGCTTTATCATAGGAGTCGCCAAAATTCCTTTTAAGGGCTTTCATTTTGACCCAAAACAAAGCTTTTCACAAAGTTTCATCAAAATCGGAGGGAGGCCGTTTTCGGAAGTTTATACTTTTTTTTCTATGTAGTAACATTTTTTTAAGAAAAAATGTAATATTTAAAACCTATACGTTAAGAAAATAAATATTTAAATCCAATAAAATAATTTCTTGAGCCATGAAATAAATCATTTTCTTGAATAAAGTATGACTTTTGAGGGTTATAACGTTTCCTTTTCTTAATGACAAAATTTTACTTTGTTGAAAAAAAATACTTCTTAGGCGGTTCCTACCAAGAGAATATTTTTTTAAACCAAATAAATATGTTTTTAAATTATGTTTTTCATTTAAGTAAATATTCATTTAATTTAAATAAAAATGTACGATATCAGAATCAAAATAACAATTTTTTAAGTTGAAATTTATATGCTCTTTGACACTTAACATCTTGTTATAAGTAAACATTTATTCTTTAACAAGAAAATAATTTTTTTCTATGTAGTAACATTTTTTTAAGAAAGAGTGTAATATTTAAAATCTATACGGGACTTCCGTTTCCGGAACATCAGAGGTGACAGGTGTAAGAGTGTGCGTGAGAAAAGGATAGAAAAGTGAGAGTTGAAGGAGGCAAAGGAGGGAGAGAAGGACGGAGCGAGGAGGTGTAGAGGTAAGGGAGCAAGGAGGAGGAGGGGTGAGTGGTGGAGTAGCGGGTAGAAAGGAAAGAAGGGTAGAAAAGTGGAGAGTCACATAGACGGATTGGGCACGAACGATAGCGGGAGTAGAGGGGTGTCGCGGTAGGCGACCAGAGCCGCGTGCTCAGCGCGCGGTGAGGCATGAACGTTGGTGTGAGTAGAGGGACGACTCAACGGGAGATTAGAGACAAGGTAGGACAAGCGAGGCAGGGCATAGAGTATAGGATATAGGGAGAAGTGAAGTAGATAGAATAAAGAGTAAGAGGGATAGGCATAGGTAAGAGCGGCAAATGAAGTCAAGGGAGGAAATAGGAATAGAAAGTGAACAGCAAAGAAATAAAGGGAAGAAGAGAGAAGGTGAAGGGGAGAAAAAAGTGAGAGTCAGGCCAACAAAGGCGGAGGGGCTTGCAAAGCAGAGAGAAAGAACGGATAGCGTAGGGTCTGTCCTGGATCACATACAGAAAAGAAAAAGGAAAGAGATAGAGGAAGAAGCGACGGCTAGAGCAGAAAAAGAACTGTTGGATAGATTTAACGAAACAAGGAAAGTGAATAGGTCACCACCAACGAAGATTAAAAGAGGTGAGGAGAGTAAAGAAAGCATGGAGACAGAGGAGCTGCTGAAGAAAATTATAAGGAAAATGGAGGTGCAAGAAGAGGAAAGGAAAAAAGATAAAGAGGAGATAAGGAATGGTATAAAAGACGAAATTAGGGGACTAAAGGAAGAATAGAAGAGAAGAGAAGAAATGTGGAAGAAACAAAAGGAAGAGCTGGAGGAAAGAATAAGAAAACTAGAGGAGAAGATTAAAACAACCTAGCTTCCGAAGCGCGGATTTAGCTCGCGGCTGGTCAGGGTTCGGAGTAGGCGCGGAGGAAGACACAAGACTCGGTTAAAGTATAATACAACAAAATACGGTATTTATTCAGTTACGCGTGAGTACATAGAGATGCTCGCGGAAGCGGTGGATATGTACAACAGATCGCGGAGTCGCGGGCTACGTGCGGTAAGTCGCGGACGCGATTACAAGATGCGCGTAATCGGTCGCGGACGCGGTTACAATATCGATATCGCAGAGCGTGCGGACGCCTGGTAACGCAATGATGCACGGCGATCGCCGGGTTTCGCGGACCGGCGGGCGTGCGGGCTCGCGGAGGTATTTCGGCGCGGGTGACGCGGTATCGCAGGTTTGGATATCGCGATGGGCGTGTTATCGAGCGGCTAAGACCCTTAGCGGAGATAGAGAAATACTCTCTATCTCCTGGCACCTCGATTCGTGTAGGCGGGAGGCGGCACCAGGTGGCCAAGACCCTTGGCGGGTAAGAGAAGAACTCTCTTACCCTGGTTCACTCCGGTGTCACAGGTGTTCGTATGGGAAGTCGAGTCAACCGCCTAGATACGTCACTCGGCAGAGGCAGAGAGCTCTCTCTACCTCCGGATTGTTCGACTGGAGGATTGGGATCCGTGAGCAGCGGAATCGGTCGGATCGCTTTGCTGGCTCACGGTGGAATCTCTAACTTAGCGATATTGCTCGGTTTATATATTCGCGGTAGCGCGTCGGCGTGGCGGGGGTATACGCGACGGCAATCGCGCGCGCCGGGATGGAGCGGTGGAGCGTTCGGGAAGTACGGCGCCCCGACGCCGCGATTGCGTTCGGTGGCTCTCGGCCGTTTTCGGCACCGCTCGGCGCTCCGAGTCGGTTGCCGCGCTAAGTCCGTTTGCGGACTGATACGCGAGATGATTAATTTAAAAAAGGGCACATCGTGCCTTGTCTCGCCCGGCGGATGTTCGGCTGGGCGGCATCCGGCTGATGCTCGCCGGGAATGATGCGTTTTTGGGGCGCATCGTTACATCACCCCCCTCCTTTTAGAGCGCGAATTCGGCGCTTCAGGTCCGGGTCTTCGGTTTCGCCGGTAATTTCCAAATCTTTCGGACGGTCCCCTCGTGGTTGAAGCGGACATGCCACCGGTAGCCCCTTTCCGTGGTTTTCCACTCCCGTGTGGTGTGGACGGCTCCATGGGGCACCAAGATGACGTGGCCCGGCTCCACAAGCACGGGGATCTTCGGGGTTTCCCGCGGGCCTACGGGCCGGAGTGCCCTCGTCTCGGCGGCTGGTGGTGCGGCAGGCGGGGCGGCCGGTAGCGCGGCCGGTGGTTCCGCCGGTGGTATGACCGGTGGTGCGATCGGCTGTGGCGTCGGCTTGGCGGCGATTGTTTTGCGCGCCAGGTATGACGCTGCGGTGATGCGGTGGGCCGGCCTTGGTGGTGGCGGGGTTGTCAGCCACTCCATTTTTTGTCGGTGTTGGTGGTCCGACCTCTGGACCCTGCATCCGACCGTTGGCGCGTTTTTCCGTGGCGGCGGGGCTACTGCGGGGCTTGAGGCCTCGGCGGCGGCGGCAGCGGAGGCGGCGGATCCCGTGCTGAACAGCCTCGTCCAGGTTGCGCCGAAATCCGGGCAGGCCGGGTCGTAAGCGACGGGCTCGGCGAGGGGTTCCTCGATCTCCTCGAGGATGTCTTTCTCGGTCGTGGTTGTCTCCATCTCGGAAAATTTGACTCGAGTGTGTCTCTTGACTTCGGAGCTCGTTTATATTGCCGACCTTTTGTTTATTTAGCGGGTGTCCGGGAGGGGGTATAGGGCAATGTTTAATATTCGTTGTTGTCCTCGGTGTCGTTGTCGGGGTCGCTAGTATTTTCGGCGTCGGTTTTGCTGTTGCTCTCGTTGTCTGTTTCGGCATTTTCTTCCCCGGTCTCGTCCCCTGGTTTCCGGCGCGGCTTTCAAGTCTTGTACGTGGATATGTCGGATCCACTTGCCGCTCTTATCGCGCAGGTCCACAATTACGGGGGATACTATACGTCGCACCTCGAGGGGGCCTCTGAATTTCGGCGCGAGTTTTGCGTTGAATGCTGCGGCTTTATTGGAGAGTGGGTACTCACGCTTCCATACCCAGTCTCCAATCTTTGGTGTCCACGCTCGTCGTCGGAGATTATAATACTTCTGTTGTCGCTGGAACGCGTGTGCGAGATGTATTCTCGCGAGTTCGAAGGCCTCCTCGAGATGTCGGCGCTTTTCGTCGGGCGGCGGTGCGGCGGTTTTCGGCGCGGCGTCTCGATTGAGAGGGGATACCGACTCGCGACCGTAAACAAGATATGCCGGGGTGTATCCGGTTGCTTCGTGCCGAGCAGTATTGTACGCGAATTGCAACTCCGGTATTCGCTCATCCCAATTTCGATGATTTTGGTCCACATATTGTGATACCTTTGTCTTTACTACGCGGTTTGTTCGTTCTACCGGGTTGCAATGTGGCGCGTGCACGGGCGTATATGCATGTCGCACGTGATGTGCGGCTAGCATTTTTTCAAGTTTCGCGGACCGGAGCTGCGTCCCATTATCTGACAGGATTACCTCGGGGCATCCGTGTCGGTACAGTATCGCTTCGGCAATGTTTGTCGTGACGGCAGGCGCGGTGGCGCGACGTAAGGGACGCATCTCCAGCCATTTTGAAAAGCGGTCCTGCATGGTCAGGAGCCATGTATGCCCTCCCTTTGAGCGTGGCAGCGGCCCTATTAAGTCTAACGTGACTTGTTGCCAGGGGCGGACGACGGAAGTGGCGTGTAGCGTGCCGGCAGGTCGTGTTTGCGCGACTTTATGCTTTAAGCATTTTGAGCAGTTTCGGACGTACTGCGCTATTTCCCGAAACATGCCGGGCCAATAATAGTACTGCGCGATCCGGGCGATTGTTTTCGCGATCCCGAGATGTCCAGCCGTAGGGGCGTCGTGATTCTGGTATAGGATTTCGGGGCGGCGGTCTTTGGCTACGCACTCTTTCCATTGCTCGTCAGCGGGTGTTTCTTTAAAATTGAGGCTGTGGAGGACGTGACGGAGTAGTTTTCCCTCCTTTATTTCGTAGTCTGGATATTCGCGCGGGGCGTGTTGCACGGCGCGCCATGTGCGGCGATACCAGGGGCAGCGGGGCGGGGGGTTAACGGCGGCTGTCGTGGGCTGGCGAGACAGCGCGTCTGCCACCCGGTTAAGGGCTCCCTTCCTGTAGCGGATCTCTAGGTCGTATTGCTGGAGCTCGAATGCCCACCGGCCCAGTCTCCCGGTGGGTGCGTCGATTTTCTGCAACCACCGGAGCGACTGGTGGTCCGTGAGAACGGTGAATAGGTACCCCTCGAGATAGTCCCGCATGCGGCGGATTCCCCATATTACGGCTAGGCATTCGAGCTCGGTCGCGCTGTAGTTTCGTTCGGCTTGATTGAGAGTTCGGCTTGCGTATGCGATGACTCGTTCGCCCTCCGGGAAATTTTGCGTTAGCACGGCCCCTACTCCGGTTGTGCTGGCGTCGGTTTGCAGGACAAAACGACGCGTGAAATCCGGGCAAGCGAGAACCGGCGCGGTGGTCAGGGTCGTCTTTAATTGCTCGAATGCGTTTTCTTCCTCGGGCCCCCACGCCCACCGGGCGTGTTTGCGGGTTAACGCGGTGAGGGGCGCGGCGACGGTCGCGAAGTCTTGTATAAATCGCCGGTACCAGGAGGCGACGCCTAGGAATTGTCGGATTTGCTTTACGGTTTGTGGCCGCGGCCACTGGGCGACGGCTTTGACTTTCTCGGGGTCGGTTCGTATCCCTTCTCGGTCAACGATATGTCCTAGGTATTGTAGGCGGTCTACGCAGAATCGGCATTTGGCCGGATTGAGCTTTAAGTTCGCGTCGCGGAGCCGTCGGAAGACCTCCCGTAGGATTCGGAGATGTTCTTCGAATGTCTCGCTAATTATTATGATGTCGTCGAGGTACACGAATACGTGGGGTTCTAATTCGGGTCCGAGCACGGAGTCTAGAAGTCGTTGGAACGTGGCGGGGGCGGAGTGTAGGCCGAACGGCATTACTTTGAAATGGAAGAGCCCCTTCCCGGGTACCGTGAACGCGGTGATTGGTCGACTGGACGGTGTGAGCGGTATCTGCCAGTAACCGCTCTTCAGATCGAGCGTGGTAAGGTATTTCGCGCCGCGTAATTTATCGAGGGTGGCGGTAATCTGGGGCAGCGGGTAGGCGTCGGGCTCGGTTGCGTCGTTGACCCTCCGGAAATCTATACAAAATCGGTAGCTGCCGTCCTTCTTTCTAACCACGACTACGGGCGAGCTCCAGGCGCTGTGGGAGCGTTCTATTACTCCGTCTCGCTCCATTTTCTCGACTTCGCTGTCGATAACGGCCTGCATGGCCGGGTTACGGGGCCGGTATCTTTGTTTGATCGGAGTGGCGGTCGATTTCAGGCGGATGTCGTGCGCCGTTCGGTCGGTGGGTCCGCGGAGGGTTTCGAACAGCGGTAATTCTTGCTCGAGGAATTCTCGTAACCGTTTTTCCTCGGTCGGTGTGCGTGGTGCAATTCCCTCGGTCGCGGCCGTCCCGGGGGTGGTTTGTGGCGTTATCGGTCTGGCTGGTGCGGGCACTGCGAGACCGATTTTTGCCCAAAAATCTACTCCGAGGAGTACTGCGCTCGCTAGGTCCGGCATGATTGAAAATTCATGCCAGATCGTACGTCTCGTGGTTTGGACGGGTAGCCGGACGCGGCCGGGGAGAATGATGCGGTGGCCGTTGGCTAGTTGCACCTCCTCTTCGTCGGGGACGATCGCGAAACCGAGGTTTTGCACGAGTCGTGCGGTGTTCTCGTTTATGAAAGAGATCTCGGATACCGTGTCGAGTAGTGCCATGAGTGGTCTCTCGTTCACCTGGATGTCGAGGTGCGGCCGCGGAAAAAATTTTACGTCGAGGACCGGGGGGCGGCCGGGGTTTCCGCGGTCCCGGCGGCGTTTCCCGGCGGGGGATGGCAGTCCTTTGTGAGAACTCCATCCTTGCCGCACTGAGAGCAGAATTTCCGCGCGGGTCGACGGCAATCGAATCGGGTGTGTCCCCGTTGTTTGCATCTCCAGCAGCATTCTTGTCGGTTGTACGCGGCGGCGGCGATTGGCGCTTCGGCGGTATCGGCTTTCGCGGGGGCGCGTTTCTTTCGATTTCTGAAGCCTTTCGTATTCGCTGGCTCGCTGCTGGAGGTCGCGAGGGCTATTGACGTCGCCTCGCCAGATGCGGCTCTGGTAGTCGGGGTGCAAATTCTCGTATAATTGCTCGACCTGCTCCTCGATGGAGTATCCCCCCGCCCGGCGCATGAGCGTGAGTAGGTGTGTCGCGTATTTTACGTAGGCTTCCCCGTCCCTCTGCGTACGGTCGCGGATCTCGTTAACGAGCTGTAGTCGGTACCGGCGCGGTAGGAATGTCTCCTTAAAGTCTGCGATAAAGTCGTGCCAATCGAACCATCCGTCGCGGTTGTTACGGTACCAGAGGAGCGCGTCTCCTCGCAGGAGTTCGGGTAATCCGCGGAGCCAGTGTTCGTCCGAGAATTCGTACGCGGCGCGAAGTTCGTCGATGCGCTCGAGGAACGCCCAGGGATCCTTTCCTTCAAAGTGTAGTCCCCATTTCCGCATTTGGTCCATGATCTGGGTGGTGGGGAGTGCGGGGGGCGCCGGGCGGTCGGCCGGAATTATGGTTACTGGTGATGTCGCGGTGGGCACGGTCAGTGTCAGACGTGGCGGGGGGTCGTTCTCTACCGCGGTTTTCTGGAACATCTCGGGATGGGTGTCGATAAATTGGCTTAATCGGTTGCGGAGCTCTTCGAGCGTGCCCTCGGTGTCCAGCCCGAGGGTCTGGAGTTCGCTTGCTAGCTCGGCTTTGGACAGCCGATAGTAATACGCCTTCATTTTACCCGTGTCTTGTGCCTGAGCCTTTCGGTCGGGTCCCTGTTCGGGCGCCATAAAACAACCTAGCTTCCGAAGCGCGGTTTTAGCTCGCGGCTGGTCAGGGTTCGGAGTAGGCGCGGAGGAAGACACAAGACTCGGTTAAAGTATAATACAACAAAATACGGTATTTATTCAGTTACGCGTGAGTACATAGAGATGCTCGCGGGAGCGGTGGATATGTACAACAGATCGCGGTCATTGCTACGTGAATACATAGAGATGCTCGCGGGAGCGGTGGATATGTACAACAGATCGCGGAGTCGCGGGCTACGTGCGGTAAGTCGCGGACGCGATTACAAGATGCGCGTAATCGGTCGCGGACGCGGTTACAATATCGATATCGCAGAGCGTGCGGACGCCTGGTAACGCAATGATGCACGGCGATCGCCGGGTTTTGCGGACCGGCGGGCGTGCGGGCTCGCGGAGGTATTTCGGCGCGGGTGACGCGGTATCGCAGGTTTGGATATCGCGATGGGCGTGTTATCGAGCGGCTAAGACCCTTAGCGGAGATAGAGAAATACTCTCTATCTCCTGGCACCTCGATTCGTGTAGGCGGGAGGCGGCACCAGGTGGCCAAGACCCTTGGCGGGTAAGAGAAGAACTCTCTTACCCTGGTTCACTCCGGTGTCACAGGTGTTCGTATGGGAAGTCGAGTCAACCGCCTAGATACGTCACTCGGCAGAGGCAGAGAGCTCTCTCTACCTCCGGATTGTTCGACTGGAGGATTGGGATCCGTGAGCAGCGGAATCGGTCGGATCGCTTTGCTGGCTCACGGTGGAATCTCTAACTTAGCGATATTGCTCGGTTTATATATTCGCGGTAGCGCGTCGGCGTGGCGGGGGTATACGCGACGGCAATCGCGCGCGCCGGGATGGAGCGGTGGAGCGTTCGGGAAGTACGGCGCCCCGACGCCGCGATTGCGTTCGGTGGCTCTCGGCCGTTTTCGGCACCGCTCGGCGCTCCGAGTCGGTTGCCGCGCTAAGACCGTTTGCGGACTGATACGCGAGATGATTAATTTAAAAAAGGGCACATCGTGCCTTGTCTCGCCCGGCGGGTGTTCGGCCGGGCGGCATCCGGCTGATGCTCGCCGGGAATGATGCGTTTTTGGGGCGCATCGTTACAAGATAGATGAAAGGTTAAAAAATTTGGAGGAGAAAGCAAGTGAGAGAAAGGAGGAGAGAAAGGAAGAGGTAGGAAAAGGAGAGGAGGAGATGGTGGGGAGAATGAGAGAGTTGGAGAGAAGGCTGATAAGGAAGGAGAAGGACGAGAGAAGAAAGAATGTAGTGATAAGGGGATTAGAAGTAAAAGAAGGAGGGAGAAGACAAGAGGTGGAAAAGCTATTGGAGGGAATAGGAGCCAAAGTAAAAGCATTAGAAGTAAAGAAAATAGGGGGGGATGTGGATAAAGGAAGGGAAATGGTGTTGCTGAAGTTAGAGAATGAAAAGCAAAAATGGGAGGTGATGGAAAAAAAAGGAGACTGGTGGGCAGAAAAGAGAGAATAACGGAGGACCTGTCGTGGGATGAAAGAAGGGTGAATTGGAAACTGAGAGAGGTAGCGAGAAGAGAAGAAAGAGAGGGAAGGAGGGCGTGGATAAAAGCAGGCAGAATAAGGTTGGAAAATATATGGTGGAGATGGAATATGGAAGAGGAGATGCTAAAGGGTGAAAGGGGAAAGGTAAGAAAGGAGAGCGGAGGAGAGAAGGAAGAGGAGGGAGGCAAGGCAGGAGAAAGAGAAGAAAGAATGGGGATGGGGGAATAATAGGGGAAGAGAAAAAAAGAATAATAGCAGAGAAGGGCAAGAAGGTAGTCAGAAGAGAGGTGGAGGGAAAAAGGAGGTCAGTGTGGAGGATAGTATTCTGGAACGTAGCTGGTTTGGAAAACAAAGATAAGGAGTTTTGGGAGGGGTTAAAGAAAGAAGATGTGATAGTCTTGATAGAGACCTGGATAGGAGAAAAGGGCTGGTAAAGAATAAGGGGGAGGATGCCAATGCGACCGGGCACTTCCCTACAGCCGCGTCGCATGATAAAACAGTCACCCCGGGTGATATTGCGCAGGTTACCAGATGCGGAGCCACGCGCGGCACAAGAAGAACGAGCGGTGGAAGGAGCGCAGCCGCCTCAAGGAGACCCGGCAGCGACATCTTTGCCGAGGGAGACCGGACTCCCATGCATGCCGCCCACGCCGTTAATGTCGGCACTACAGTTACCAATCATGACTCCCGCGCCTCCTCCGCTAACAGACGCGATCGCGGAATTTCTAAATTATAAGTTCCCGATCGGTCCGGTGGAACAGCCTTCCGACGACTTTGAGTCGCCGTCGGGAGAAAGTGAGAGCGATGATGACGAGGCCTAGAAGCCGATGTAGGGAGAGACGGCTCGTCGATTAACACATATATATATATAAATACACGTTTTGTTTCCATTTTTTGGTTAATCCTGATTTAGTTTGCACAACTCGCGTGACATAATTGTCAGTTACTTTATTCTCGTTTTATTTTCATTTATGCCATGATAAATATTATTTTAAGGTTACACTTACGGCGCTTCTGAATGATATAGTGTTAAGTTGTATTGACAGCCCATATGGCTGAATAGATTTAGTTTTGCGTATCAATAGAATATAGGCTCGGCAAGACGGTAGAGACCGCGCGTAATTGTAGTTTAGCGTTATATCCGGCCGACCGGTACAAGACCACGTTTAGTTGATAGTTTGACTTACCGCCGATCATAAAGGTCTTATATTATTTAGCGGTTGTCGATATAGTTTGAGCGATGATAATCGTACGAAGGTAAGCGCGTTTAATTTCAAACGCCGATATAGAATTACGACGATAACCCGTATCGGGGGCACGGAGGATCATCCCTCGGACCCGGTACACGCGTTCATAAGGTGGACGCCAAGGAAACGCCAAGTTCTTGGACAAAACCATCTTCTCCAGGGACAACCAGGCTGAATCGTCATCCGAGGACCTGGGATACAGCTCCAGGGGGTGCGCGCCATGACCCGGTGAAAATCCCCGGAAAACGGAATTTCTCCAGGGAAAGAGAGGTCCGACGGTCGTACCACGACCTGGGACATCCTCCCAGGGGGTCGGCGCCATTGTCCGACAAAATCCGGGCGAAACACATTTTCGCCAGGAACTTATTGATCCGACGGTCGTACCAGGACCTGGGACATCCTCCCAGGGGGTCGGCGTCATGATCCGGCAAAAACCGGGCGAAACGCATTTTCGCCAGGAACTTATCTATTCGACGGTCTTACCAGGACCTGGGACACCCTCCCAGGGGGTCGGCGTCATGATCCGGCAAAAACCGGGCGAAACGCACTTTCGCCAGGAACTTATCTATCCGACGGTCTTACCAGGACCTGGGACACCCTCCCAGGGGGTCGGCGTCATGATCCGGCAAAATCCGGGCGAAACGCACTTTCGCCAGGAACTTATCTATCCGACGGTCTTACCAGGACCTGGGACACCCGCCTAGGGGGTCGACGTCGAGCTCCGACAAAGATCCCCAGGATACGCATCATCTCCGGGAACAGTGGCCCGGAACAGCGATACCAGCACCTGGGAGACACAGCCAGAGGGTCGGCGTCAACGGCCGACGACATCGACGTCACCCGGACGTCGTCTACAGGGAGAACACCTAAATTCACCTTCAGGGGCATCTCCGAGGAGGTGCGCATAGGTCGACGTCGTCCGCGTCGAACATTTTCCGGGAGTGAAAACCTGGTGCAGCGGTACCAAGGAAGGAAGGTTCTCGCACTGCGTTGCGCGTGGAAATTTCCACGGGAACCTTCTAGAACGGGCGATGCGCAAAAGGACACGCGAGAGGGTAGTGAAAATCATCGTGTTTTCGTATGATCGCGCCAGATGTGCCGGCCGCGAACAATAGACGATCGAGAAGGTTCCGGGGAGTGGGAACGATCCGGCATAAGTGGGGAGCCCAAGCGAGAGCGACCGCTCGAGGCAGTCTCTCGGGTATAGCCGTGGCGAACACACGTATCACACTCTGTACGATCGGCATACGCGTTATACTTTACAACCGAGAACTCCCGCGTACTATCGCGTAAAATTACTCGTCTTAACCAACAGCGAGGGGCAATTAATTGCCAAATACAATCGAGTGTTAGCAACAATACGCGAGTTGAAATTCGGATACATTGTTAATTAGTGGAAGTGCAATTATCGAGTATATAACAACCACGGGCATTGGGTCACGCGGATACGGAATATTGTGCGGACATTATTAATCATTGTATTTAACCACCGAGTACTCGTTCGTTAATTCAGCGCACGAACATTGTATGATAGAGTGATGGTCACGGCCGAGTGCGTGATCATAGTTTAACAATCACGAGGTTCAAAGTCCTCCGATCGGAATAATTATTTGGAATAAAAGCATCGTATCGACTAAACGAATAAGCCGAGATACGCAATTTGAATAATTGTGCAACTTTATTAAAATAAAGCGACGTTCACACCGAGGCGAGAAACTCGCGTTGTGAGACACCTTTATGATATTGTGAAACGGCCTGTAATGTTGAAATGATGATCTGGAATTAAAGATTAATTAATTCTGAAACAAATTCTCCTGATTAATTATAAAAAATTATCGATACTTACCTTCTACTTACCTTGTCCTTCGGCGATGATCCAACGTTGGCCAGCGGCAATCCGGTATGCGATGTAAAGCGAGGATCCGGGGAAGCAGAGCAGCAACAAAGCAGCGATCCATCCGAGGCGGGAACCTGAAAAAGGAGAAGCGAATTAGTGCGTAATTAAAACATAATTATCGGGAATTATCCTTATCTGGTATGCGAGGTAAAGCGAGGATCCAGAGACGGATAACGGCAACGGCGATCCATTCCGGGCGTCGATCTGCAACAAAATATAAAATAATTGCCACATAATTATTTTATAATTACTTACCTCTATCTGGTATGCGATGTAAAGCGAGGATCCAGGGAAGAGAAGCAGCAACGATGATCCAACAGGGACATCAGTCTGAAATAAAATTCAAATAATTAGGATATAATTGAATTATCCTTACTTACCTCTATCTGGTATGCGATGTAAAGCGAGGATCCAGGGATGAGAAGCAGCAACGGTGATCCATCAGGGACATCCTTCTGAAACAAATAATTCCTATTAGCGTCTTGCGAATAATCGGGGCGTTGATGCGAACTTACCTTCTCGGTAGTCTAAGGTAAAACCGAGTGGCGACCGTTTGATAGGAATATTATCCGCCGGAATCGGGCTCAACACGTACCGTCCGGTCACACCAACAGGATATGAATGGGGAGTGCAAATGGCGGGAAAGAAGAACAAAAAAGGAAGAGCAATAAGAGGGATGATAATGGGAATAAGAAAGGGGTTAAAAGAGAAGGGAACGGAAATGGAAATTGACAAGGAGGGAATGATAGTGGGAAAGGTTAGGATAGGTGACGAGAACTGGAAGATTATAGGGGTGTATGCAAAGAAGGAGAGAATGGAGGAGACCTTACAGGAACTAGGGCATTTTATGGAAGAGAAAGAGGAAGGAAGATTTACGATAATTGGAAGAGATTTTAATGCAAGGACGGGGCAGGAAGGGGGGAGAGTAGAGGAAGAGGAGGAGGGGAGGGGGCTGAGGAAAGAAGGAAGAAAATCGAAAGATAAAAAGATGGATAGAGAGGGGAGGTTGCTGGTGAAATGTGTAGAGGAGAGAGGGTGAGAGATATTCAATGGGAATGTGAGAGGGGATGAAGAGGGGGAATTTACATTTACGGGAGGAAGAGGGGAGACAGTGATAGACTATGTGATAGGGGATGGAGAGAAAAAGGAGAAAATCGAGAGCATGACGGTGGGGGATAGAGTGGACTCAGACCACCATCCCTTGGAAATGGCGGTATGGGGGAGCATGGAGGAGGACAGAGGGGGAAAGTGGAAGAAAAGAAGCAGGGGAGTGTGGAATGAGGAAGGAGTAAAGATGTTCGAAGAAAAAATAGAGGAAGTAGAAGAGAAAGAGGAAGAGATAAATAAGGAATGGGACGAAATGGAAACGAGAATAGTAGAGGCAATAATAGGGGTGGAAAAGGAGATGAAGGGAAGCAGGAATAAGAAGGTGGGGTGGTGGGACGAAGAATACAGAGAAGCAAAGAGGGAAGCGAGAAGAAAACTGAGGGAATGGAGGAAAGGCAGGGAAGAGGGCATTACATACAGAGAAAGGAGGAAGGAGTTTAAGGAGCTGTTAAGAGGAAGAAGGAGGAGGAGAATCTGAGATGGGAGAGAAGGGCGATAAAAGCAAGGAGAGAGTCGGTGGTATGGAAGATAGTAAAGGGAGAGAAGAAAGAGGAGAGGAATCCAGGAAGGGATTGAGGAGGAAGAATGGAAGGAGTACTTTATGCAGCTGTTAGGTGGAGTAGAGGGAAGGGTGAGGATGGGAGAGGACGAAAGGAGGAAAGAAAAGGAAGGAGAGGAGGAAAAAGAGATAAGCATAGAAGAAATGAGAAGGACAATAAGGAAGCTAAAGGATGGAAAAGCAATGGGAAGGGATGGGATACCAGGTGAGGTGTGGAAATATGGGGGGAAGGAGTTGGAGACTTGGGCATGAAGATATATAAACAGAATATGGAAAGGGGGAGGTTGGCCGGAGAATTGGAGAGAGAGATTAATCGTCCCAATCGTAAAGAAAGGGGAAGGAAAAAAGGTGGAGGAGTACAGAGGGGTGACAATAATGTCGTCGCTGTACAAGGTGTACACGGCCATTATTGCGGGAAGGTTGAGAGAAGAGCTAGAGGAGAAGGGAATTATACCACATAATCAGACAAGCTTCAGAAGGGGAATGGGAACTGTGGATAATATCTATGTTTTAAACTACTTGGTGAATAGGAGGCTGGAGAAGAAAGGGGGGAAGTTAATAGCATGTTTCGTAGACCTTAAAGCGGCATTTGACTCGGTAGACAGGGGGGTGCTAGTAAAAGCAACGAGGGAAAGGGGAATAAGGGAAGGGCTGGTGAGAAGGACGGAAGAGTTGCTGAGGGAGACGAGAAGTAGAGTAAGGGTAGGAAACGATATAGCAGAGGTATTCTGGACGGGGAGGGGGGTGAGACAGGGGTGCCCGCTAAGCCCGTTATTGTTTAACGTGTTAGTAGCGGATATGGAGAAGGAAATGGGCAGGGTAAAATGGGAAGGAATAATGTTAGGAGGTAAGAGGGTATATACGCTGGCATATGCTGACGATGTAGTACTAATCGCAGAGGACGGGGAGCAAATGAGGAGTATGTTAGAAAGATTAGAGGAGTACTTAAGGAAGAAGAGACTGGAGTTGAATGTGGAGAAAACGAAAATAATGAGGTTTAGGAAGGGAGGAGGGAAGGAGAGTAAAAAAAGATGGAGATGGGAAGGGAAGGAATTAGGAGAGGTAAAGGAAATTAGATACCTGGGTTATGTGTTTCAAAAGAACGGAGGACAGGAAGCGCAGGTAAAGGAAAGGATTAGGAAAGCGGCGGCGGTGATGGGAAAGGTATGGGGGATAGGGAAAAGACGGTTTGGGAAAGACTGGGGAAAAAGATTGTGGTTGTTTGATAGGCTGGTGTGGACGGTGATGGGATATGGAGCAGAAATATGGGGATGGAGAGAAAGAGAAGGGATGGAAAGGATGGAAGAAAGGTATATTAGGTGGGTCTTAGGAGTGGACGGGAGAACACCGTGGTACCTTGTTAGGGAAGAGTTGCAAAAGGAGAAGATAAGAGGGAGGGCAGGAATGAGAGCATGGAGATTTGAGAAAAAGTTAGAGGAGGGTAGAGGAAGCAAATTGGCGAGGCGGTGTTGGGAAGAGATGAAAGGAAGGGAGAGGGAAGGGAAGGCAGGCTCGAGTTGGGAAAGAGAGAGAGGGAAGTTCTTTGAAGAAAGAGGAGTGGAGTTAGAAGAATTGAGAAGGTTGAGAGAAGAAGGAGATGATTGGTTTTGTAAGCTGGTTGGGGGAGATAAGGAGAGGCAGAGGAGAGAGAGATGGGAGAAGATCGAGAAGTCAAAGTATAATAAATGGTATAAGTGGATAAAAGGAGGGGGTATTCCGGGATATTTGAAGAAGGGATGGGGAGAGAGTAGATGGAGAAGGGTAGCGAGGTTTAGATTAGGGAATGAGGTGAAAGAGAGCAGATACTGGGAAGGGGAGGAGAAGAAGAAATGTAGGGTGTGTGAGTATGGGGAGGAATCATGGGAGCATATATGGGAAGAATGTAGGAGTTGGAAATCAAGAAACGGTAGCTGGCAGGAAGCGGTAGGATGGGTATTAGATGAAGAAGGGGGAGGGGAAGAATGGATGATAGAGCTAGAAGAGGAAAAAAGGAGAAGGAAAGGGGAGGTGGAAGAGCTGGAAGAAGGAAGAGGCAAGGAGGAAAGAGGGGAGAGGGGAGGAGAGAGAGGGATAGAGGAAGGGAGAAGTAAGTAATAGGCTCACGCTTTCAGATCCAGGATGGAGCAAGAGGGGAGAGTAATAGCAGAGGCGGTGGAAAGGATGGTGGAGGAGAAGGTAAAAAAGTTGGTGAAGAAGAAGAAGGAGGACGATAGAAAGAAGGACGAGAGGATGGAGGAGATGGAGGAGAAATTAAGGAGATTGGAGAGAAAAGTTGAGAGATTGGACAAGATGGAGACAAAAGGAAGAGGGCGGACAGCGAGGAGAGTGAGAAGGGAGAGAAGAAATGGTGGGCGGGGGTGGACGAAGGGAGCGAGGAGGAACTAAGAAGGAAGAACGTCATTATAAAGGTTGAGAAGGAGAAGTGGGGAGGGAAGAAATCAAACTGGGACAAGGTGAAGGAGCTCTTCACAGAAGGGCTGAAGGTGAAGGTGACGACAAGGGATGTAGTAGTTCTGGGGCAGAGAGGTGCGTGGTTGACGATCTTGGTAAAACTGGGAGACGAGGAGGAGAAGTGGCGGGTGTTGGAGGCGAAGAAAAAGGTGGGTAATAGGGTTGGGGTAAAGATCCACAAAGATAAGTCGGTGGAAAGGAGAGATAGAGAGAGAGTAAAGAGAGAGGAGAGAGTAGAAGGGAAGAGAGATGTGCGTAGGAAAGTAGGAAAGTCGGAGGAGGAAGAAATTTTAAAAGGGATGGAGGAGAAGCTGCTCATGGAATCCGACGAAGAGAAGGAGCGGAGGTACAGAAAATGGACCAAATAGGGAGGAGTAGGACGGGAGGAGGGAAGGCGGAAGGACGAGTCGCAGAGGAAGCGGAAGAAGAAGAAGAGGAAGAGGGAAAAAAGGGAATACGGGGAGGGGAGTAAAAGTGTTGTGAGATCGTAAATGATCAGGAGGGGATAAAATTATGTAAGAGGTTTGGGTACGTTCCTCAGTAAAAAACGCCTTGTAAGCCTTGCGGTGAAACGCAATAAACACTTACATACATACATACATACAAATACTTGATTACTTACTACAAATTATTATTATTATTATTATTATTATTATTATTATTATTATTATTATTATTATTATTATTATTATTATTATTATTGTTATTGTTATTGTTATTGTTGTTGTTGTTGTTGTTGTTGTTGTTGTTGTTGTTGTTGTTGTTGTTGTTGTTGTTGTTGTTGTTGTTGTTGTTGTTGTTGTTGTTATTATATTAGGCATTATAGACGCGCACTTTATGCGTGCTATTTAGCTTTAATATTATACTATTCCTATTATACTATTAACTCTTTCATACACATAACTGTCAAAATATACAATGACATTCGCTCACGAAGTAAGCGTAGCCAGAGAACCAATCGGCATCGTGGAAAAGCAACAACAATTAATAAATTTCAATAAATTCGAATATTGATTTAACATGCCTTTTCAGAAATGGAACTAGAACATTAACGAAAAAGAAGTGAATTAAAGACTTAAATTTTATAATGAAAAATATTCTCTTATTTACGCTATAATTATTAATTGCATATTTTAAAAGAGCAGTCGGGAGACGCCACGCCAAGCGTTTCTCAATCACGTTTTAGATGGCATAGAAAATTCTGTACTTAAATTGTTTAACTGTTATAACTTCATACTTAGTATTAAACTAAAATGTGTTTGTGGGTTTGCGCGCGCGTGCGCATGTATATGTGTATTCTTATGGTTAAACTAAAATGTGTTTGTGTCACATGCACGCTCATGTGTGCGTTTTTATGTGTATTCTTATATACATGTGCATATATACGACGCACGCGCGCACGTACACATACATAAACAGAGAAATGCGTACAGAAAGAAGCAACCAATATATGCTGAATTATTAAGTGTAAAATTCGGCGTGGCGTCTCCCGACTGTTCTTTTAAAATATGCAATTAATAATTATAGCGTAAATAAGAGAATATTTTTCATTATAAAATTTAAGTCTTTAATTCACTTCTTTTTCGTTAATGTTCTAGTTCCATTTCTGAAAAGGCATGTTAAATCAATATTCGAATTTATCGAAATTTATTAATTGTTGTTGCTTTTCCACGATGCCGATTGGTTCTCTGGCTACGCTTACTTCGTGAGCGGCTGTCATTGTATATTTTGACAGTTATGTGTATGAAAGAGTTAATAGTATAATAGTAATAGTATAATATTAAAGCTAAATAGCGCGCATAAAGTGCGCGTCTATAATGCCTAATATAATAATAATAATAATAATAATAATAATAATAATAATAATTTGTAGTAAGTAATCAAGTATTTGTATGTATTTTCAATCATATTTGTTACATAATGTTTCCTAATAGTGTGTCAATTGTATTAATATTTTATAATTAATATTATTTTAAATTTTTTTAGAAGTTTTTATTAAATTTTTGTTTATTGTTTATTAAACCTGTTTTTGTTTAAATTTATTTACTAATTAATTTTTAAACTTGTTTTTAGCTAAATTTATTTTTGTATGTTTTTGTATTTAAATTTTTTGTT
This sequence comes from Temnothorax americanus, assembly GCF_048541705.1. NCBI lineage: Eukaryota > Metazoa > Arthropoda > Insecta > Hymenoptera > Formicidae > Temnothorax > Temnothorax americanus. The sequence continues at coordinate 815,194 of NW_027509787.1, forward strand.
TTTTAAAATTAATTTTTTGTTTTTAAATTTTATTTTAAATTTTAGTTATTAAATTTTTTGTATTAGTGTTTTTATTTACTAATTAATTTTTAAATTTTATTTTCTGCATTTAAGGTGGTCCTTTCGTGAGAACAAGTATTAGATAAGTACCTAAATTTGATATATGTTAAATATACAGTAATAAGAGACATGTGTACGAAAAATCAAGTGAGGTTACCGACACTTTACAAGAAATAAGTCATTCTAAATGTGCGTTCGCGGAGCGTGCCATTGTCATTCTATCCTTGTTTACATCTAATGAACGAGAAAGATAGAATGATGCAAATCGCCACGACCGAGGTTTTCAACGAATAATACATGTACTTAGCGATCAGATGAATACATTATTTATGTCTTAAAATATTCCCTGAAGTTTCTGGATTTCGTACATACCTTGAAAATAAGGGCTTGCCGAATGTTTTGCTCTGGTATATAAAGTTAAATAAGTAGTGAATCCAATCGCATATTGCTTTACTCGTACTGTCATGCCTGATCTAACCTAAATTGAGTCCAACCGCACTACTATTGTGATATTTTTTTAATTAATAAATAATTAAGTACGATTAAATCGTGCGTGTAAAATCATGTTATATTATTATAATTATTGGGATGTTGTGTGTAATGTTTGTCACTGTTTGTTTTCAATTACCTCATGACGGACTGTTACTTGACTAACTGGGCGAAAGAACCACCTTAATTTAACCTAGTTAGGCAGCAATCGGGAGTTTTTTTTTTAAACAATTTTTTTATTGTTTAATTTTTTGTTTCTAATTTTTATTTAAATTATGTTTTGTTTTTAATTTTTTTAATTAAATTTATTTATTTTCTGCATTTAATTTAACCTGGTTAGGCAGCAGTCGTTTTTTTTTTTTAAACAATTTGTTTGTTAATTTGTTTTCTGCCTTTTTATTAAATTTTTTTTAATTTTTAGTTTTTTAAATTTGTTTTTTACTAATTAATTTTTAGGTTTTTATTTATTTTATATTATTATAATTTTTGTTTACTTATCTTTTTGCTGCTGTTGCGAGATTTTAATTATTTATTTATTTTATACTTTTAAAAGCAATACATATATTTCTATGCTATGCAGAAACATATTTTATAATATACATATAAATAGTTGAAAATATAGGTACTAGGCATAATTTAAATCTTATACACAATAGTATGAGATTAATTATGACTTAAGTAATTTTCTCTATCTTTTTAACATTTTTAATGATTTTTATTTATATATATAATAAATTTACAATTATATATAACCATGTATATATAGGGTATTAGGTAATAATAAGCGGACCACTTCTCGTGGACAGGAAGAGCGAATTAAACTAAATTAAATTAAACGTCTTTTGTCGTACTGTAAGTTTCTCAATAATTAATGAGAAATTAATTAATAAAGATAAGAGAATTAATCAGTGTGCATCCACACGATTTGCCGAGAAGGAGCAGCCCAACGTTTACGTTACTATGTGCATAGCAAAATATTATGAGAAAGGAGTGCTTTATAAACAATAATGACAATGAGTGTCACTTATGTATAGTTAATAATTTTTGTTATAAACATTAGCGTTCCTCCCAATGTCTCGTCGCGGCCTAATAGCAATGTAAACATATGACTGCTCCTTCTCGTCGAATCGCACAAACGCATCTTGATTCGCGTATCTTTATTAATTATTTTATTATTAATTATTGAAATACTTACAAAACAGTAAGACTTTTCGATTCAGTTTTACCCGCTCTAGCTGCCCATCACGAACAGTGATCCGCTTAATTATTACTTGACACCCTGTATGTATACACACACATATAAGATACCTGATACCATATGGTATTTCCGAGGAAATGATTCAATAAACAAACTTGTATTAGGCAGTGTATTACTGTTTATCACACTATTTATTATATTTTTATTTAATTTTGTAAAGATTAAACCTGTATAAACAAACTTAACCTCTAACTACCGGCCAAATATGACATGTGAGCAATAGAGCAGACCAGCGTGCGCAATAACATCGTGCACGCCGCGCGATGTCCAATGAGCGTGCAGCGATGAATAGAAAAGCTATACGTTCTGCCGAAGCCTATAGAAGCAACTAGAATCTCACTAAAATTCCCCATGTGGATGCATGTCATTGGTTAATCAATTTCCTCTGTAACTCAGTCGATAGTCAATAAGAGAACATATAAATGTAATATATCGTTTTTTCGCTTTTTTATTAACACAACGATTAATGATAATTATACGCTATAAACCCTGCTTGATCAATAAGAAACTTATATACGGAAGCACATATCAAAGTATGTTGTAGTTATCGAGAACTAAGGTAACAAAGATTCAGCCTCCGTGAAACGCTTGTTTCCATACTCCCTTGTCTTCGCCAACCGAAGGTTGGCAGCAGTCGGGAGAAAAAAAATTATTGGTATAAGAATTGCACTTATTGTGCCAACAAAATTTATTACATTTTGTTGGCAATGTTTTCTAAAATATGTAACAGTCGCTCTTGTCTTGTCGCAGTCTCTTCATACATATTTTTTCTTTCTTCCTTATTTTCTTTCGCAATTGCAACCAGATCTTCCAAAGCAGTTTCTTCAACTTTCTTACCTAAAACCAAGATAAGACAATGAAAAATCCATTTATTATGTATCCATATTGTATAAAATAATTAAGTAATTTGCAAAATTTTCTTTCATGTAACAATTTTTACTTACGTTTTTTAGGTCTTTCATTAGTAGAAGTAAGTAAGGATGGTGATAGAGACATCTCTGGAGATGGAGATGTGGTGTCACTGTTGCTGCAAATAGAACTTCCAGATGGGATGTCATTTGCAGAATCCAAAGTTAGAATTGGATTCATCCATGGTTTATGGCCAAACATTTTGTCCATAATCTGTAAAATAACATACATAGTTGGATTCTCAATTATATAATTTAATTTCTATTCTTAATCTGACAGTGAATAAATAATGAAGATACATACTTCGAAGAAAGGCCAAGTGCGCCTGTTGTTGCCACTTTTAGCGTTGTGGTCTTTAATGTTTTTATGTTTTTTTTTAACTGTGAAATTTGCTTTTACATTGGGGTCCTGTAATGTTGTAGGACTTTTCCTTTAATATTTAAGAAATTATTTCCCAAAATTTCTTTACGGATACTTTTCCTTTGATCAATAGGTCTTCACGATCCTTGTATGCTGCCAACAATAACCTGACTGCTTGGTTTACCCATCTAAAACCATCTGAAAAAATAAATGTTACACACATATATATTATATTAAAAACTCATTTAAACTTTACTTGAAATAATAAATACGAGACACAGCATACCATTGTAAGTTTCACTATCATCGACAGCTTCTTTTTCTGTTGTATCATCGCTTTCTCTTAAATTTTTCTTTGCGTTTTCCAGCAATTTGGTACGGTATGTTAAATCTAAGAAAAGGGAAGAGATATTTTGTACCGACAAATTACACATATACTACGTTTACGCGAGCGTTACTTCTGTAGTAACTTACGATAATTCCTTCGCTTAAACGGGATTTTCCTTCGCGTAAACGGGATTTTGTAGTAACTTACGATAATTTACTCCGCGTAAACGGGTGAATTATCATAAGTTACTACAGAAGTAACACTCGCGTAAACGTAATAATAGTTTCCTAACCTAATTTTCCTACATATATTCAGAAATGCATGCAATACTTATGGAATATATACCGTCTGCACAAACATAATCTTCTTCTGTCACATTTAATACATATATATCACCACTTTCTTCATCAAGCAATTGCAATTTTCGCATTTTGATATTTTCAATACTACACAACAACACTACAACCGTCCGTATTCGAATCAATCCGATTTCAGATTTCTGCAACGCTACAGTTAAACCACCTCATGAGGAAGGGCATTTAGAGCGTCTTGGTAGCGAATATAATGACGTAATTCATGACGTCATCAGGTCTGTTGTAGAGTTTCGTAGCGCTAAGGGTGCGTTCGGGAAAACGCTATTAACGCTATAAACGCAAACGCTACCAAAACTGTTCATGGAACCAATAGCGCGATAGCGATAGCGAGCTCCATGAACGGCACTAGCGTAGCGTTGGCATTATTGGTGTTTGCGTTTGCGTTTAGGTAACAGGTGGAGTCTGAAGTCCCACATCGCTTTTCGGTCATCGGTTTCCTCGTCTCTTCATACTCTTCTCCGCGAGACGGTCGATCGGCACGGTTCTCGCGATCATTGATCGTCGATCCGCCGATACGTTGCTTTGTTCCTCTCGCGTGACATTCGTGTCCGTGTCGTCTCGTCGCACGGGCGCAATTTCGCCCGCTGAGCGCGATCAGCTTCGTTAACCGGGTGCAATCGTCGCACACTACCCCCCGCGAGTGTCTCGTTCTTCCCAAAGCTGAGGCAGCTGAGGAAATCGTCCGTGCGTTTAAGTAGCAAACAATGGAGGCAAATCGAAGAGATTTGGTAACAATAATAGCACTGCAAATACGGGAGTTGGTAGAAACGTCATCAAGTGACAGCGATAATGATGAACTTGAATTATTGGAAAAAATGTTAAATAAAAGAAGAAAAGTGTCCAGAGTACAAAATTATGTTGAAACAGTAGTGTTAAGGTTAACAAGTCAAGATTTCAAAGCTCATTTCAGGTATCAATAATATAAATAATGTCTTCCTAAAAATATTTCTCTATCAAAAAGTCTATGGTAAACAGTTTAGTACAGATTTGAATACAGAATGCAATATCTAACTGATAAACAATAACTAATACATGATTTAGGATGCTTCCTGGAACCTTCGAGTATCTTCTGTCTATTATTGAGCCAATACTACTAAGAGAGAAAACAGAGGGAGCACCTATGATTTCTCCACGCAAACAGTGTTTGTTGGCGTTGTGGCGATTAGCTACTCCAGATTCTTTAAGGTAATGAATAAGTTCACAGTTTTGTTGAACATGGTCAGTGATATCAGTCAACACAAGCATCAATCTTTCTTTGTTTGACATGTTGGCAACATAAACAGAGCTTATGTTGATTTGTGTCATTAAGACTCCTGGGCTCTCGCCGTCATCATGTGAGATCGTGACGTCAGGGACGAGAAATAACACGCTGAAAATTCTTGCGTGTTATTTCCAAATAAAAAGATAACATAATACTTCAGATCACTTCAGCACATACCAAAAATACTCCCGAGAACTATCCCTTTCCATTGACAGTTAAAAAACAGTCATAAAATGAATGTAATATGAGTGCTTATGCGCCGGCGCACGGTTTCGTATTACATTTATTACATGAAGAGAAAGGGATAGTTCTCGGAGTATTTTTAAAGTGTGCTGAAGTAATTTGAAGTATGTTATTTTATTTGGAAATGGCACGCAAGAATTCTCAGCGTGTCATTTCCGCCTTTGACGTCATGATCTCACATGACGGCGGCGAAACCCTAGGAGCCTTAACTAGAAAACAACTGTTATATATTTTTGTTTTAATCTTCAGGTCGATTTCCGATCGATTTAATGTCGGTAGAAGTACTGCATTATATATAACAAGACGTGTTATAAATGCACTTATTGAGCTGGCACCTACTGTAATTAAATGGCCTACAAATGAACGAGTTGGTCAAGTGTGGGCAGGATTTGAAGCTAATAGTGGATTCCCTAAAGTCATTGGTGCTATTGATGGCACGCACATCAATATTCCAGCTCCTAAAGATGATCCAGCAGCATATGTCAATCGCAAAAGTCATCACTCAATCCAACTTCAGGTAATATTTTCTACTTCAATAATTTTAGCGGGAATTCCAATGTTAATTCTTTTCATGCCAATTTTATGTAATCTATATTGGTTTGTATGTCTTTTGTTGCAGGCTATTTGTGACCACACTTGCCAATTTATCCACTGTTATGTTGGACATGTGGGGTCGGTACATGATCAACGAGTGTTTCGTCTGTCGGAAGTACAATCCTATCTTGGAGATGTGTCAAAGTTTCCACAAGATTGTCACTTAGTTGGAGATCTAGCCTATAAATTGCATGAAAATTTGCTAATACCGTATCGAGACAATGGCCATATGACACAACGTCAACGAAATTATAACTTTTGTCATGCTTCTGCGAGAATTGCTATTGAAAGAGCTTTCGGACTATTAAAGGGACGTTTTCGAAGTCTTCTTACAACACTTGCAATGGATAGAGTAGACTTAATTCCACTGCATATTCTTGCCTGTTGTGTTTTACATAATGTGTGTCTAATGAAAAATGATGATTTTAATATAGAAGTGATTGAGGATGTAGATGTGATAGATTGTGTGATGGCCAATAATGAAAATATGCGTGATGCTGCTTATGCAGGTGCTGCAAAGCGAGATCTAATAGCTCAGAGATTACGACTAAGAAATGTATAATTGGTACATATTCATTTATTTGAAATAAAAAACTACAATTTACTATGCAATCGGTTAATATTTATTGTATACAAACTAAAAACCTTAAAAAATTATAATGTAATCTTTGGTTTAATCATTATCTCTTTATCTTTTATCTTTTAATCTTGTAATCTTCTATATACCCATCTTATATACCTACTTTATATACTATTTAATGTTAATAAATGAAATTATAGTTACCACTTACACTTTGCTCAATATAACGCAAGAGAGAATATATTAATAATAAAATAAACGTGCGTGTAATATAAAATAATATATAATAGAATATATATTAATATTCCAAATAACAACCAAACTTTTGTACTATGTAATTGCACTTTTCCAAACTGTGCAACTGGTTCTGTAACATTGAGGTATTTACTTCTTCTCTAGAAGTTTATCCAGTTTTGCCAACATTTTGTTTCCCATTTCCATCCTTTCTTTGTGTCTCTTTGCTTTTTCTTCCTCAGCTTTTTGGCGCTTTTCTATTAGCGTTTGTATGATGGCTGGTTGATCAGTAGCTTTACGTTTACCTAAAAGTAAAAATTTTTTATATTTCACTGTAATGTCTAAAGGCTGATTTATAAAGGCTGTAACCATTAATTAAACTGTAAGCTCTAAGAAATTGACCAATCACAGTCTAATGTGAGGAGAATAATCGACTGATTAGAAAATTTTTTAGGGCTTACAGATTAAATCAACGGTTACGGCCTATAAATCAACATTAATTCAATATTCAATTTTCAATGAGTAATAGTCTCTTACGAGGAGCTTCACCGGATTCACAGGTAGAGACACTACTGCTGCTACTACCTCGAGAGTCCGGCCTTTCAGGCCTCGATGTTACAGATCCACTTGACGAAATGGTTGTCAACGGTTCCATATATGGTTTTCGGCCAAGAAGACTTTCCATGGCCTAAACAGCCAATATTGCATTAAGAGTAATAAAAGCGTATGTGCGTAATAGTTAGGTAAAGCAAAAGTTAATATTTATTGTAATAAATCAAGTAATACTTACGTCGTAATATTTCCAAGTGCGCTTATTGTTACCAGATCTTCCGTTATGATCTTTGACCGTTTTATATGTTCGCTTCATTGTATTAATCCTTGTCATGCATTGTTTACCCGAGACATCATATCCTTTAACATTCATTACTCGCGCAATTTCATCCCATGCTTTCTTATGACTCATTTTTCCAGAAGACATGGAAGATTCTCGCAGTCTGTATTCTTCCAATAACAGCATAATTGCCGCATGAGACCATCTGAAATCTGCAATGTAAACCAAACATTACAATGTAAAGTAATGACATTTTTAAAAAATTACAATCCATATTGTCAAATTTCCTTACTTTCTTTATTTTCCGTCAATGACGTCTCTTCTATCTCATCCTCTTCCATTTCTCTTTCTTCATTAGTTGACATGTCCATATTATCTACAAAAACAATGCATATAATTAATTTAAAAAAATTACCTTACAATGTAAAAGAGACGCAAAACTAAATTACATACCAAATACTTCCTTCAATGAAGTATTACTTGAGGAGGTGGACTGCACATGTTCAGATGCTTCTAAGAAATAATTTTTTTAAATAGAAATGATCTATTTTGCACTAATTGTTTCATATAGGCATTAAGCAGTTAACATAAACCATATATTATTACCGATTGTAGAACAATTCTTATCCTCACATGCACTGTTTTGAACACATGCTTGACGTGCAACATTTAGTAAAAGTGTCGCAAAACTCAAATCTGTAGGTAATCAAGTAACAATAACATTAAAACAAAAAGATTATTTAAAATATATTCAAAGAGAATCTCCCTTATTCTGTAACTTATAATAATAATCGTCATCGTTACTGTTCATTGTGCAACTATTGTGAGTTACATTTTTTCTACACAAAAATTGTGACTCATTAAAATATGTTACAGAATAGGTCCACAGGAAATTAATGCAAAAAAGATAAAGAGAAGGCAATTCAAAATTAAATCATTAATGTGATAAAAGCCAAAACCATATTAAATTAGTTGCATTATTATACATAAATAAATGTGAAATTATTGCAAGCAGAAATCCGTTAAAAAATTGTTTATATATAACTTTATACAATATTATTTACAATTACGAAAAAGAAACTTACCGGTTTTTGCTTTCAAAGCACTGTTCGGTGAGAGTTGTAATGTAAATTCTTCTCCAGTTATAACATCCTGAAGATTTACTTCCACGGAATTGTCGGGATACTCGGGATTATCCATTATAAATGTGTGTATTACTGGCACCTTCTTCTTCCTTATTTTTCTTCGACCGGTAGTTTGGTGGTTAGGTTCGACAAACATGTGCAATACATGGGCGTTCTGAGCGTTCACGAACCTTGCAAATGCTAACACTACCAATACACTACCTCGGAAGGAATAGCGTTGATAGCGCTCAGTTATGACGTATAACGCTACCATGAGTGACGGTCTTCCCGAACGCACCCTAAGTGGACCAACCGTAGCGCTGCTACAAACGCTCCGTAGTATTTGTAGCGTTTAGTGGACCGCAGCCTCGTCGACACATAGCTGTCAGCGCGCATCCCGAATATTGCCAAACTCACCTGAGGTGGCATTTCGGGTGTCACAAGCGGCTTCCAGGTCGCTCTCCCGGAAGCAAAAGCGCTGACAGCTAAGTCAGCATCGCGGAAGTAATACGCAAAGAGATAAAAAGCCCGTCCTTCCGAGAAGCGGCGGGCAGTCTAGAACGTAAGGCTAATCGCGCGCGACCAACGTAACTTATCCTATTGTGAACGCCGGCAAGTTAGGGCAGCAAAATTAACGAAGCTATTGTATCAAGTAACTAAAGATTTTATTAAAATATCGTTGAACAAGAATCTGGCAACATTATTCCTCCTTCCTCCCGGCGGATCCAAGAGAACTCTGTGCCGATCCCTCGAATCAAAGGTACGGCACAATAAATTGGTGGCAGCGGTGGGATCTGCCAACCGGGCGAGAGGACGTCCTGCCAGATTGCGCCTGCGAAAAGGAACGGATCGTTAGACGGCGGTAAAATATCCCGGAGAGGAAAAGCCAGCCAGACCCCGAGTGAGTGAAACGACGGCAGCAGCCCCGCGTGTTATCAGCGACACCGGAGAGGCCCCGACCTACCGCACAGACTCGCCAGCCCGAAGCAGCGACGCAGGGACGCAGCGAGCCAGTGAAGCAGCGCAGCAGGGACGCAGCAAAGCAGACAACGCAGAAGCAGTGAAGCGGCCCTGTCAGACTCGACGCGGCAGAAAGCGGTCACAATGCGTTACGCGGCGGTACTGTAAGTCAACATTCCATTGTAAGCCAATACCGGCACGCGTCACAACGAAAACGTTATATCTCTGCGTGCGTTTTCCGCGATAGCAAACACCGGATTACGAAAAAACATTTTCGCGATTGCAGGCAATATAACCGCGAGCGCCGAAAGAAATTTTCGCGATTGCAGGCAATACAACCGCGAAGCGCCGAAAGATTTTCGCGGTTCCAGGACGCTAAAGTATAAGCGTCGATAGATGTCGGACGACTTGTCCCGGCATCCCCCTGTCAGCAACGCGTCATTCGTGTTAAGCGAGCGCGCGCAACGAGTGCTCAAAATCATGTAAATTGCAATATCAGCAGATATTGCAATATAAGACTGATGTACCGCGATAAAATACAGATTGCTCCATCGTTTCGTCATGATCGTACCGACGTTTATCGATCTGCAAGGATTTACCGTCGGGATAAAATTTGTCGTGAAAGAGGTGGCGGTTCTGAGAAACGGGACCGTTTTGGCACATTACATTCTTACATGTCCCATGCCATAGTCTCCTCATGAAATCCGACAAGTCATGCGCTTCCTGGTTGATTGCAAATCACCATGGACTACGATGAGAGGATGGAAACATGCCGTACAGCATGGCGAAACATCTAATTACATCGGCCGTACTTGGAGAGGGCGACGAGACGTCGACTCTTGTATAGGTCAAGGGATGCCAAAAACGAGAATGGCTGGTGGGTCTGCTTGAGAATAAAGCGAGAAAAAATCTAAAAATTGAGACTTTGGATGCAGATTACGAAGATATCAAATCTTTAAATAATCTAGATGTTACTAATACTGTAAGATGCGAAAAACATGTTAAGAATTGCGCGTTGCAAAATGTATTAAAAATATTTAACTGGTGGTCGCGACACCAAAAAAATTATGATTTTTTTGAAATAAACTATATATGTATATATAAAGGTTTTATTTCCTTTTCCCACATACTTTGTAGTGTAATATAAATGTTTTAGCTGTTTTTAGCTGTTTTTTTAGTTGTTTTTAGTTATTTGATAGCTGTTTAAAAACTGTTTTTAGTTGTTTAAAAGAAGTTTGATAGCGGTTCAATAGCAGTTATACATATCGCAGTTATACAGATAACTGTTTTAGTTGTTTGATAACTGTTCAAGAGCTGTTTGATAGCTGTTTTTAGCTGTTTCATAGCGGTTCAATAGCTGTTTTTAGCTGTTTCACAGCTGTTTGATAGCTGTTTCATAGCTGTTTTTAGCTGTTTCATAGCGGTTCAATAGCTGTTTGATAGCTGTCCAATTGCAGTTATACAGATTAAACCACTGAAAGACGATACAAGACGATACGCGTACGTGCAAATCGGCTAAAAGTATTCATCGAGAAATAAGACTCACGCGCAACAGAACATTAAACATTAAAAATAAGCAAGAAATAATAAAAATAATAGCGACACACCGAAATACTAATCCTGACGAAGACGAATCAGGACCACGTCCCTTTGTCCCGTTGCGGTGTGTAGCGTCACTCGCAACGGGAAGATAAGCGTTATAACGCCTGGACGGGCCGCTTCCTCGTAAGAGAGAGGAGGCGATGCGGGCGTCTCACGATCGGCAGCAGCCGCTGGCCGCGCACCCCCCAGCCAATACACACGCTGACACCCATCACACGTGGAGGGTGCAAAATGACGATCACAACGGAAGCACCGCATAATTAATTAAAGCACAGAAATATTCGATAGAGAACAACACGAAAACACCTGAGCAAAGGTAGCAAGCGACTGACACGAGATCGCGCAGAAAAAGTAAAAGAGCAACCTGAAGCGAATAAGCGTCAGCAAAAAAATCGACGCAGGTCGGCGAGTACCCGACCGAGGACTAGAATATAATAACAACAGTAATATTAATTAATAAAACTTACAATTAATCATCACGGGGAAAAGTATACCCCCGACTCGTCAACAGACGGAAACGGAGATCAGCCAACAGCAGAAACAACATCATAGTATCAGGCGGGCCACGCCGATCACGACCCGTCAAAAATTCGCGCTGACCGACGCTGAAACGTGTACGAGCGTAAGTAAAGTCCCCAGATTCCGACCAGTCAAGCACTACTAGCACAGGAGGGGTGGTCTCCTCCCCCGCATCGACAGCCCGGAGTTCCTCCGGGGTTACGACACCTCTAACGGGTACAAACCGCTCGAGAGGAGTCATAATTGTACAAATTACAAGACGTTACGCGACTGAGAAACAGTATCGAATTAAAGCGACTCGCTAAATTATATAAAAGCTAACAGTCATATAATCAGCAAGAAATGCGATAAAAATAATACCAAGTCCAAGATAGTATTCCTATTACAGGACACCGATCATCATCTTTCACCTAGCGGGCGAAATGTCATCCGAACCGATGCCCCCGTACGAGGTGACATCATTTAGCGACGAGCCAGGAATTTATTTCGAGAAAATCGGGACAATGCAACTACAATAAAATACATGGAAATTAGCTATCCGAATCAATATAGTGGCGTTTGGAATAAGATACCGCCAGCTCCAAATAATTTGTCCAGGTAATCCTCGGACAAATAAAAAATTTATGCGATTACGTAAAGGACGATAACCGAGACATATGTAATAACATACTCCGCATAACCGAGGATGACAATACGAAACTAATAATACAAATGCAAACTATTTACAAAGTACCGACAAACCGACGCGGATTGATAGACGCGATAGGAACCATAAGTAAAACATTATTTGGAACGATGGACGCCGACGATGAGAAACACATACAAGAACAGTTGGAATTAATGCGAAACCAACAAAATGTCATGCGACACGCGGCGAAAAATCAGATCAAAATTATAAACGCAACGTTAGGACACATGGAAGCGCTAGAGCAAGCTATTAACAAAAACGAAAACCTGCTAGCGAATGTAACCAGACGAGTACAGGAACGAGTGTCGAATTTAGCGCATCGCGAGGAAATAGATGAACACCTGTTAGCAATAACTGCGATAATCAACAAATTAATAAACGATGTAGAAGACGTCTTAGCATACTTCACCTACTCTAAAAGCGGAATAGTACTCGTGCGACTACTTCCCCTCGAAAATATTGTAACCGAATTGAGAGAAGCGACGACTCACCTATCCCAAGGAGCCCATTTTCCTTTTAAAATACAAACTGAAAATTGGAATAAAATTCAGGAGTTTATGGAAATAAACGCTTATTACGATAACCCCAACGTATACACAATCCTGACCTTCCCTATTGTCACATATCCAAAGTACGAAATTATAAGAATAAACCCCCTGCCGGTACATGACCGTAAAAATATATTTATAATACCGAAAACTACGTACGACCTACTAGCCATTGATAAGGAAAACCGAAATTATGTAACACTGAAAGAAAATGACTTGAATAAATGTAAACACTCCGACACAACGTTTGTATGTAACACGAACCACCCGGTATACTTCATAACGCCGCATGCACCCTGCGAGGTGCAGATATATATAAGAGCGGAAGAGGACAATTGCGAGCGTCGCCACATTCTCTCAACCGTAACATTTTGGATAACATTTAAAATAACACGCTCGTATGTATAAAACAGCGAAAGGTAAACAAGGCCAATAACTGGTAACAAAGAAATTTAAAATTTAAAACATAATATATTAACGATGTTGGTACGTTACGTTTTTGCACACTGTGCTTTTCTCAGCCAATAATAATTTAAATCGCATAGCCAAAAACATAAACATTCTACATCCAATACGGTAAGATTTATGTACAAACGTTATCCTATCTTTAGTGAGTGACCGCAGAACGTGGTACAAAACTTGTTAACCACCGTGAGGTGGTGTCGGCGCATCTTAGAACCTTATTAGACCGTCTAAATCGAATATCCAAGATTCATTCCTCAGTCGACAGTGGGAATGAACGGAGTCAGTCAGCGGATCTGCACGTCACCATAAGAGTCAATGAGTAAAAAAGGCGTCTGAACTGTAAAATTTTAGTAACAATGGAATCAATATATGCTATTTCAAAGAGTTCACGAGTACCAAAATGTGTAAATTTCTTAAGTATGTACGTACTGAGGATGAGTTAAAAAAATTGGAACGTATGGAGAACCGTGTTGTGTCGAATCTCATGTGTGACTGAGCATTTTCGCATGACAACACACCGGCAAAATAAAAACGAAGGATGTCACTCCGTCAATACATAAAACCCTATGAGTTGTTACCAAGCTCACTAAGAATATCAAAATAGGAACAATCAAGAAATTCCGTATCTTTCTGGAAATTAGTGCCATTTTTTTTGCTCTTTTATATGTATTATTTCTGATATGAGCCGCTTGTAATAATTTGTTTCCAAATCTAGAATTTTGGGATTGTCCCAGTTGAAGGCATGATTAAAATTCAACCTATGCTCCGTTATAATCGAATGTTTTGACGGATCCAGCTTATAGTTATTTTTGTTTAAATTGTCGCTTAGTTTGCCCCACATAAGAGGCATCGCAGTCCTTACAATTTATCTTATAAACTACATTGTTGTTCGAAACCAATGCATTGCCATCTTTTTGTGTCTTAATAAACTTGTTTAATTTGTTCAGAACCCTGTAGCCTATAAATGTGTTCTTTTTTATTGAAAAAGTGAGCTGTTTTTTCTGAGATGTTATTAATAAATGCCATTACAATGATTTTCCTTTTACTCTCACTTAGATCGTCTTCGGTATTATCCCGCCTAAGTTTATCATTGAATAATATATTTAATCTTAAATTGATTCTCTTAAAGATGAGATCTAACGGGTAACCGTTGTTTAATAATAGATTGATGACTAGTTTTATATTTTTGGACTGAAATAAGGGGTGGGACAATAGAATACCCCTGTATACCAACCCATATATCGTGCCGATTTTATGGCAATCTGGATGGTTCGAATAATATGATAAATATCTCCTTGAAAATGTGTCTTTATGGTACCAATCTATTACGATAATGTCGTTAGTAATATGCAATTGCAAATCCAAAAAACTCAACGCACGATCCTTTTTGTATTCAATGGTAAACTTAAGCCTTTCATGGTAGTTGTTGAATTTATCTAATATGTATTGCGCTTTATCGCGAGGAACCGGCATGATTATATCGTCGACCTAACGGTAATAAAAAGGTAACTCAAAATCAATCGGATCTAAAATTGTTTCTTCTAAGGCTGAGTTTCCACTGAGCGCGTCACGCGTCGCGTCGTCCGAGTTGAACCAATAAAAACATCCCATTTCGATCCCGTCACAAAAATGTAATGAAATGGGATGTTTTGATTGGTTAACTTGTGACGACGCGACGCGTGACGCGCTCAGTGGAAACTCAACCTAAGTCTTGTATAACAATATCGGCTATAATCGGGGACAATGGAGATCTTATGGGGGTACCAAAAGTTTGTTTGTATATCACGCTGTTAAATGTATGTTCTCCATTGCAAGACTGAGAGGGATGTTAGTAAAGAGCGAACTTACATCTAAAGAAACCAGTATATCCGAATCTTATATTTTGGATAACTTTAGCGGAGCCACAGGCATGGTTGTTTTCCACACCGTACAAACAAAGTATAACTATTCAATGCAACAATCAAGAAGAACATAAAATCGAGATTAATCGAACGGGAAGAATCAAATTAACTGATAATTGCAAGTTAACCACGACAGACCTGAATCTACGAACGAAAAAACGAGAGCACGTGCAAATGCACCTATTACAATTCAATTTAACTGTTAAGTAACAACAGATATAAAAATCAACAACGAAATAGCAACAGAATTAAAACTAGAACCGGTAATCAAAAACCCCGGGGAACTAACAAAATTAAGCCTAAACCTAAACGAGATAAATCAAGAAGTAGAATACAACCCCAAGCCGGCTTCTTATCAAATAAATACATAATGTACCCCGTAGGATCCCTATCTTTAATCATAATAATAGCAGGGATCATAGTCGCGATAACATGGATAGCGAAAAGGAAAACGAACAAGAGTACGCGACGCGACTTCCTCACACAACAAAAATCATAACAAGATAATAATAATAATAATTAAAAAAAATTGTTTTGAACACATATGTCAATAAATACGAAAAACTTCAATTTGAAATCTCAGTTTTTACGGAAGTTGCCGTGCCCTAATTGCGACACATAGCTGTCAGCGCGCATCCCGAATATTGCCAAACTCACCTGAGGTGGCATTTCGGGTGTCGCAAGCGGCTTCCAGGTCGCTCAACCGGAAGCAAAAGCGCTGACAGCTAAGTCAGCATCGCGGAAGTAATACGCGAAGAGATAAAAAGTCCACCCTTCCGAGAAGCGGCAGGCAGTCTAGAACGTAAGGCTAATCGCGCGCGACCAACGTAACTTATCCTGTGAACGCCCGCAAGTCAGGGCAGCGAAATTAACGAAGCTATTGTATCAAGTAACCAAAGGTTTTATTAAAATATCGTTGAACAAGAATCTGGCAACATTATTCCTTCTTCCTCCCGGTGGATCCAAGAGAAGTCTGTGCCGCGATCCCTTGAATCAAAGATACGGCACAACAAATTTCATTTTTGAGTGAAAATTTTGACACTTAATTATTATGATAAAAATGGAATTTTTTACGTCCCCCTAAATGTCAATAGCGTTAAAAACCTGATTTTCTATCTAAATAAATTAAATTAATAAACGAGATTGAAAATTGAACATTTGCTTCATGAATCTGTACGAGAAACGAGGATAGTTTAATACCAGTCTTATGCAAATTCACAAAGAGTAAGACAAGGATAACCATATAGACTTTTAATAAATTAAAATAAAAATGAAAACAAGTAAATGGAGATAATACAATTATAGAAATACATTTTTTTACATTTATAAAAAAATACCACATTAAAATAACTATTACTTTATTAACATTTTTCCAAAAACAATTGTTATAAACAATTAAAATTGCCAGATTGGGCTCCACACTTGGCTACAATCTTCGGAATTTTATACAGCTTTCATTAATGGAGCGACGATGTTTTGGCTTATATGAAAGTTATTGTATTCCACCAGGAGTATAGATTAAAAATATTTGTTGACATGGTTAATAATTTATTTTTATTGGTTTATAAAAGTAAGTTGCAAAAATAAACAATTGTATAGTAAATGTTTTTTCATTAAACAATTCGAATGGTCATTCTTTATACGCGTCTATATTGTTTTTATCTCTCCAACTATTTGTTTTTTATTTTATTTTAATTTATTACAGGTCCATTTGGTTATCTTCGTCTTACTCCCTGTGAATTTGTATTAGACCGGTATTAAACTATCCTCGTCTTTGGCACAGAAGTCATATGCTAATTTAATTTATTCAATCTTCAATCTCGTTTATATATATTAATTTAATTAATTTAGATAGAAAATCGGGGTTAACGCTATTGATGTTTAAAAAGATATAGAAAATTTTATTTTTATCATAATAATTAAGTGTCAAAATTTTCACTAAAAAATGGTTGATGTCAAGATGTATAAAAGACTAAAATTGTTAGAAATACGGAGATGTCGATAACTTTTGGATATGGCTACAGCCATCTATTGTATCAATAATATAATCTTGCGGTTCCATGAATGAATACTAGATGGCAGGTCGTTTCCGCCTAGTAACTATTGCAAGCGAACGCGCGAGCAACGCGTCGCACCGAGTTCCGCTCACGCTAGCATCACGTGACAAAAAGGCGAGTGGAGGGGATGCGCAAGCACGAACGTGCAAAGAGACGATCCTGGCCATTCTTGACTATTCGGTTTAAAAGTGAAACAGTTCAAGTCACGTACCGGGCATTCTGCCACGAGAATCTTTTATCGGGAACATGTTCAAGTTCCGTTTAATACTTATCGCTTATACCGTATTAATTATTCAAGGTATATTATTGCCCTTGTCGTTGCTTGTGTCGTTTTCAATGGTAATGTCGTCTTCAACGCTCGTGTTGTATTAATCGCTCATGTTGTAATGTATTTCGGTGCCGTGAATTCACACACGAGTCCGTAAAACTCAGTTATCATTTGAATCACGAATAACGTTATCGAACACGTAAAAGAAGAAAGAAGAACGACGTATATTCCGGGCTAAGCCAAGCCTTTACTTGACGATGGGCATTCGAGCAATATATATATTGGAAATCAAGAGCGGCCATCAGTAACTTCATTCCTCTCACGTAGCGAGACGGAATAGCCGCCATTATCCTGATTATCTGGCTCGCTTACAGCGAATGAGTTTCCCATTCTCAATGGATGATTTTCCACATAAATAAATGTCGGATTATCTATAAATAATTGGTGGATGCTGCAGATTCCACGACAAGGTAACATTTGGATTTATAATATCAACTATTCCGTTCTTTCGTCAGATATCTCCCTGATGAAAGTGATACTTTACAATTGAGCACGTACTAATTCAAATATTCGGTTACAGGATATACCGTTATTTTCTTATGATTATCATCAAAGAAGGATTTTCATGATTAATTCTGATTAATAAGCAAAGGAGATAAATTATTATCTCGGGACGTAAATTCAGCGGAATTCCAATTAATACTTCTTATTGATGCGCATACAAGGATTAAAGTTATCCTGAAGTTATATTCCTTGTGTTTTATATATATTAAAGACTTATATTTCGTTTATTTTATAAAACTCTCTCGCGCTTACTGTATGTAACAAACGCTATGTTAATTCGATTTAAAAAAAAAAGATAAAAAAGAGCGCCAAGTACACGCATAGTAGTGTATATGTTGTTACTTAAAAAAAAGTGGTAGTATTATACCTCAAAAAAACCTAAGTAACAAGTGGTAGATCTTTATATCTCAAAAAATCTCGAAAAAATCTAAGCAGTAGTATCTTTATTTCCAAAAAATTATAACCCAAGTGATACACGTCACAAAATTATGTTACCTTATCAAAAAGAAGAGTCGCGCTTCAAGTGATCTATTACAATTACAAAAAAGAAATGATATCTCTTCAAATTAGAGCGCCAATTACAGAGAGAACATGTATATTGCCTCAAAAAATAATTGTTGCACTACTTTGAAAAATCTTTACATTGTGTCAATTAGAAAAGAATGTATAATAACAATTTTATAAGATTAAAAAATTTTTTTTAAATTTAAGGGAATACAAGATATTTAAATACAAAGTTATTTACATGTGTATTTTTTAATGGCCACAAAGAATTACAGAGGTAACAGTACAAAATAAAAATATTTTATTAAAATACATAAATTTTTCTTGTAAAAAAACTTGGCGCTGCTAGACCTCGAAATTTTAAATAAATAAGGACAACAATAAATAAAAATAATTCAGAGAAGAATGCGATGGGAGTAATATTAAATGATTATCAGCGTGGATGTGGGAGTGAGTGATATGGGTGTGCGTGACGACGCGGACGGCGGATAATGCGGCTTATAATTAAGTATAGAATAAGTTTATTTATTTATTTAAAATTTCGAGGTCTAGCAGCGCCAAGTTTTTTTACGAGAAAAATTTATGTATTTTAATAAAATATTTTTATTTTGTACTGTTACCTCTGTAATTCTTTGTGGCCATTAAAAAATACACATGTAAATAACTTTGTATTTAAATATCTTGTATTCCCTTAAATTTAAAAAAAAATTTTTAATCTTATAAAATTGTTATTATACATTCTTTTCTAATTGACACAATGTAAAGATTTTTCAAAGTAGTGCAACAATTATTTTTTGAGGCAATATACATGTTCTCTCTGTAATTGGCGCTCTAATTTAAAGAGATATCATATCTTTTTTGTAATTGTAATAGATCACTTGAAGCGCGACTCTTCTTTTTGATAAGGTAACATAATTTTGTGACGTGTATCACTTGGGTTATAATTTTTCGGAAATAAAGATACTACTGCTTAGATTTTTTCGAGATTTTTTGAGATATAAAGATCTACCACTTGTTACTTAGGTTTTTTCGAGGTATAATACTACCACTTTTTTTTAAGTAACAACATATACACTACTATGCGTGTACTTGGCGCTCTTTTTTACCTTTTTTTTAAAAAGGTAATTTTGTACGGATATCACGCCTTTTTGTAGTGTTACGCATCTTAATCTTATAAACAATATATCTTATAATCTTATAAACCGTATATAATACAAGGTATGAAGCTAAAAGTGTTACGGACTATTATTTCTAAAAAAAACAACAATTTAATATTTTGCTTAGTTTTTTTTAAATAATAATCTGTAACCCTTTTAGTTGTACACTTTGTACATATTTTTCAATTTCAACATAAAACATAATCGCAATAAAGCATGATTAATGTTAATAAGTCGTTAACTGTAAAATTCTTTATTTATTTTTATTTGCGTGTCTTACTGAATGTTGTTCGCAACTGTATATCTACCGATATCTTCAGGTATCGATATTTTTGATAATTATTTTTACGTCAGACATAATTTTAATTCATCCAATTTTTATTATGTCTAGACATAATTTTAATTCAGCGATTTTTATTATGTCATGACATAATTTTAATTCTGCCGCTAAGGAAATTTTAAGTCGATTGTTATAAATCAAGCTTGAATTCAATGTTTAGGTGTCCCAGGTTGCCGATGACGAGGTCCACATAGCGCGCTCTATAGTTTTCGGTGTCCAGGTGTATTAATACCTTGAATTTGATGACCACGTGTTCCAAGTTGTCGATGACGAGGTCCACATAGTGCGCTTCGTAGTTTTCGGTGTCTACATGTATTAATACCTCGAATTTGATATCTACGTGTCCTACATTAGGTGCGTTCAGCCGATACTTCGCTAGCCTAGCAATCGTGAGCAGTCGCTCGTTTTCGCTCGTTTTCTCTCTTTTGACCTACTGGATTAAAAAAAGAAGAAACGAGCAAAAACGAGCGACTGCTCACGATTGCTAGGCTAGCGGAGAATCGGCTGAACGCACCCATTCAGATTTAAAGTTATTAATACACCTAGACACCAAAAACTATGAAGCGCACTATGTGGACCTCGTCATCAGCAATCTGGGACACCTAGACATCAATTTCAAGGAATTAATACACGTAGACACCGAAAACTACGGAGCGCAATATGTGGACCTCGTCATCGGCAACCTGGGACACCTAAACATTGAATTCAACATATTATTACACCTGGACACCGAAAACTACAAAGCGCACTATGTGGACCTTGTCATCGGCAACCTGGGACACCTAGACATCGCATTCAACGTACGATTACACCTGGACACCGAAAACTATGAAGCGCATTATCTGGATCCCGTCATCGGCAACCTGGGACACGTGGACATCGAATTCAAGATATTAATACACGTAGACACCGAAAACTACGGAGCGCACTATGTGGACCTCGTCATCGGCAACCTGGGACACGTAGACATCGAATTCAACGTATTATTACACCTGGACACCGAAAAC